>NC_083442.1:33966564-34266564 GCF_020745735.1 Hemiscyllium ocellatum | reverse complement strand
TGAATTTCTCCAGCGCTGTTTTATTTCAGATTTCCAGCAGCCACAGTTTTTAAATTATATTTAAATTGCTAATCAATGCATTTAATAAATCATAAGCAGGGGCACATCTAATCCTGAATTACAACTATGACTATGGTTCAGGAAGTAATTCATTATCTGTGAAGCATTTTGGAAAGGTGCTATGTAAATGCAAGCTCTTTCTTCCTTTAACATTGGACTGGCCTAACTGGGATTTATAAACCCGTTCTGTTACAGAAAGTTTCTTGCAGGTGACAAGTATTGAGACATCATTATATTTTTGAAAGTTAACGCTGAAACTCAAAGCTCAGTGGACACTGTCAGAACTCACCAGTACACATGTCAGGCTGCAGTGTGTACCATCTACAAGATGCACAGCAGAAATTCACCAAAGATCCTGAGACAGCACCTTCTTAACCCATAACCACTTCCATCTAGAAGGACAAGGGCAGCAGATCCATGGGAATACTACCCCCTACCACCATCCTGGCTTGGAAATATATCACTGTTCCTTCAGTGGCTAGGTCATAAGCCTAGAATTCTTTCCCTAAGGGCATTGGGGTCAACCCACAGCAAGTGGGCTATCACCATGGGAGGGATCTATTATAGTAACCCCTACAATGTCGGGGCAGGCCATTCGGCCCACACCAACTCTCCAAAGAGCCTCCCATCCTAACCCTGTATTTCCCATGGCCAACCCACCCTGACCTGCACACCTTTGGATTGTGGGAGGAACAAACCCAAGCAGACACGGGGAGAATGTGTAAACTCTACACAGACAGACAGTCACCCCTCGCTCCCCCTCCAAAGCTGGGATCGAACCTGGGTCCCTGGCGCTGTGAGGCAGCGGTGCTAACCACTGAGACACCGTGCTGCTGACCTGCAATGGTTCAAGAAGGCAGCTCACCCCCCACCTTCTCCAGAAGTAACTAGGGACGGGGCAATAGATACTGGCCCAGCCTGCTGCGATGCCCACATCCCGTAAGGGAATAAAAAAACTGCTGGTCTAGACTGTGACAAGCAGCATGAGGGTTTACTTTGCAGCTTGTGCTTTTGCCAGTCGCGACTTTCCACAGAGTTAGGATTGGTCAGGGTGGGGAGAGGGGAGATGCTGAGGACCCAGCTCGCCTGGCAGACTGGGCACTGGGTTGGTAATATGCTGCCAAATATTCCTGTCCTCTGAAGCAGTGCCCATTGCAGTGCACTCGCCACCCAGTACGTTCAGTTAATGTTACACCTCCCAGGGTTTACATTCACATGGAACTGTGTACACCTCTTCCAAAGGTGAAGATCTGAGCTTTTTCAGGTCATGGGGCTCTGTATTTTCTCACACGCTTTCTCGTGGTTTAGAGCGTGCAGTAAGAGCATGCAGCAAGAGGTTTTACAGATAAAGTGATAAGCTGAGACACTAAATCCGAAATAGTGCGACGGTGTCACAGTGTGGGTTTAAGAGGCTATTCTATCATAAGGTTATCCCTGTCCAAGCAGCAGCAGCTGGATAATTTACACTGTCAGCAATTCATACCTCAGCAATCACCTTCAAACCAAATCCTTAGCCAGTTACCGTCTTCATTCCCACCCTGACATCAAGCCCCAACCAGGGAGCCAGATCATAGAACAGTACAGGACAGGAACAGGCCCTGTCTCTGCTAACCATGATGTCTGAGCTGCCTGCACTTGGTCCATATCCCTCTCTCCCCTGTCTGTCCAAATGCCTCTTAAACATTACAACTGCCTCTGCACCTGACCCCTTCGGTCCAGGCACCTTTCACCTTGCTTTATTAAAACTTACCTCACACATCTCCTTTAAACCTTCTCCCTCTCACCTTAAACCTACACCCCCTAATATTTGGCATTTCCAATCTGGGAAAACAAACACTCAGGAATTTCATGACTGGCCGTAAATTGGGATGACAGGACACTGCGACAGAAGCAATTCCACAGTCACAACAGAACCCCAACTGCACAGCCCTTTAGCTGGCTAAACACGTTTTCATTCAGAAATTCGGTGAACTCAGTCAAGAGATGAAGTGACACCTGGATTATTTGAAAACCTGCTCAATTTTGAGGAGAAGGGAAAGGCAGAAAGGTCAGGGCATCCTGGAGAATCCTGACCAAGTGTCGAGGTCAAAGCTTGGATTTGAAATGTCAGGAGGAACTGTTCAGTGAAGTGCCCTTAACCTAGTATTGTTATAAAAGGTATTAGTGTTCAAAATACAAAGTACATACAACTCCAAGTCATTACTATATTCAGCCCAGTGTATAGCCCCTTACACCAGTACAGGAGGGCATGTTCACCTCCTGGTCTGGGCGCAATAAAAAATCCCGTTCCCCGTTTTCCCCATTGTTCAGTTAGATCTTTTATCTTTTGGCCAATTCCTTTTGGAGTGTCTTTTGGAAAGGAAGCACTTTCCAGATTTCAACCCAGGGCCCAAATACTGGAGCTTTTGCTAATGATTTTAAATCGGTGTCCCTTGGTTACCGCCTGTATGGCCAATGGAGATGGTATTACCTTAGTCTGAGTTACAGGTACCAAAAAAATTCTCTTTTCACTTAGTTCTTCATTTTTTTAGACATTCACGGGATGTGGGTGTCACTGGCTGGGCCAGTATTTATTACCCATCCCTAATTAGCCAGAGGGCAGTTAAGAGTCAACCACATTTCTGTGGGTCTGGAGTCACATGTAGGCCAGACCAGGTAAGGATGGCAGATTCCTTCCCTAAAGGCCATTCGTGACCCAGATGGGTTTTTCCTGCCAGTTGACAATAGATTCATGGTCATTGTTAGATCCTTAATTCTAGATTTATTTTTGAATTATTGAATGAAAATTCCACCATATGCCATAGTGGGATCCAAACCCAGGTCTCTCAGAACAGTAGCTGGGTTTCCCATTTAACAGTCCAGTGATAATACCAAAGGCTATCACTCCCCAAGTGCAGCTTCTATTAATAATGATTTTACACAGACTCACACAATATCTAACTACCCGAGGGAGGGTGATAATGTCAGTGCAGATAGGTTGGTTCCCTGTGTAGCAGAGTTTAACATCAGACACCATAATCTCAATCTTACAGATCACTCATTTAAGACAGAGATGGGGCGGAATTTCTACTCTCACAGGGTATTAAATCCGTGGAATTCTGGGTCCTGAATCAGTAATCAGTCTTTAATCAGGAAGGGAATCAAGGCTTATGGGGAAAAGGCAGGAGAATGGAGATGAGGATGATCAGACCAGCCAAGATCTCACTGAACAGTGGAGCAGAATTGATGAACTGAATGGCCTACTCCTTCCAGTCATACGACAGAGGTCTCATTGACACTGACAAAAAAGGATTTGTAAACCTTACATAACTAATTGCTCCACAGCACGAGGCAAAGGAACGAGTGGGGAAAGGAACGAGTGGGGAAAGGAACGAGTGGGGAAGAGGAACGAGTGGGGAAAAGGAACGAGTGGGGAAGAGGAACGAGTGGGGAAGAGGAACGAGTGGGGAAGAGGAACGAGTGGGGAAGAGGAACGAGTGGGGAAGAGGAACGAGTGGGGAAAGGAACGAGTGGGGAAGAGGAACGAGTGGGGAAAAGGAAAAGCTTCCATTTAAGAAGCTCAGGCAGCTGGAAAATCTCAGTGTGGCAGGAACAGTATATGTAACATTTCAGAGTGCAGTACTGTATCTAAAGATTATAGTTTCTATTGATCATAAAGCTCAGTGTTACGTACAGTCAAATAACGTTTTGGAAGTGAATTGTCAGTATTGAGTTTAGAATTCTTCTCCTGTCTATCCTATTGGTACTGAATCCTGATCTTTAGATTCCTATCGGGGAACAGACATCCAACCGTCTGATCCAGGTGGGATTTAGGATCAATGGACTAAACATTTAGAAGAGGGACCAGGAAACCTCTTATTGATATTTAGCTCAGTGTTTACGGAGCGCGTACCCTGATGAACCCCCCAAAGGTGTCTGTATAATGCCTGGCCAACGGCAGTCTTCAGGAACCTTCAAAGCCAAGGGAATCTGGAAGCATGGAAAACAGGACTTCAGTCAGAACACCTTACAGGAAGATCAATCGCAAATCATTGACCATGAATGTCCCTCTTTTTATCTCCCATCAATCTTGCAATGAATTGGTACAGTTCTACTGGAGTCACTCATACTCTGATGGGGCCTGGTTAGCTCAAGTTGGCTGACAGGCAGGTTTGTGATCCAGAATGATGCCAACTGTGTGGTTCAACTCCTGCACCAGCTGAGGTTACCCTGGAGGGCTCTCCTTCAGCAACCCGGTGGTCTGGTAAGGCTATGGTGACTTTATGATGACCATTTGCACCTGTTAACTCCTCTACAAACCTAAAAGGAGACCCTATGGAGATGTTCACCATCGTGAGAGGGCGAGATATTTTCCTATTGTTTACTCTTTTTCCCATGGCCAAAATGTTGATAATTCGAGTGGACAAACTTAAGGTGTTGGCAAAACAATTCGAAAACACAGGAAAGGGAAGAGCAGAGCTGTGGGGAAAGAGCAGGCAATGGGATGAAATGGATTTCTCTTCAAAAGACCCACTGCCGAACGGAACGAGAGAAATAGTCACTAACATGGCAATATCAGCCAAACATTCTATGAACGCTTCCCTCACGTGAATTTCAAACAACTGAGGTAAATTTGATAATTGAGGGGAGACTGACATATCAGAAGCCTATTATAAATGCTAAAGATGTGGCAATCAGATTAACTATTTTTTTTGTTATGAAATAAGATGATATAGTGCGAATACAAATGGACAATGGTGAAGCTGCCTGACAAAGCAGTCTTTATGCAGGGTCTCTCCCAGGTACCCATGCTGAAAGGTATCTCTGTGTCCTCCCAGGGTGCCTATTAATGACAATTCATGACTCCCGTTTATTTTTCTGTTATTGTTCTGCTGTTTCATTGCAATATTTACAAACCATTTCACCCCGTTAGACTTGACATTGTCAACCTACGGTAAGGTCCAGATTAAAGCATTCCCATCTTTGCCGGACATCTCTATAGCAGCCACACATGGTTTTGTCAAAATATTCATCCAACATTTCTGTAGCAATCACTCCTTTGACATTATCAGCTGTTAATCTACTACCTGGGTAAACACCCCCAAACAAAGAGCTTTAGTTTCTTACACTTAAAATCTCACACTGAACACAGTTTCTCTGGTTTACATGATGATTTCCAAAATTTGGAAATTGCCCTGAAACCGTGATCCTTTGGTGGGCCTTTCCATGGATACAAGAGAGTAGGTCCGAACTTCCCGGTACACGGTGCCCAGGTCTGAGCTCCTCTGGTACACGGTGCCCGGGTCTGAGCTCCCCGGTACACGGTGCCCGGGTCTCAGCTCCTCTGGTACACGGTGCCCGGGTCTGAGCTCCCCGGTACACGGTGCCCGGGTCTGAGCTCCCCGGTACACGGTGCCCGAGTCTCAGCTTCCCCGGTACACGGTGCCCGGGTCTCAGCTCCTCTGGTACACGGTGCCCGGGTCTGAGCTCCCCGGTACACGGTGCCCGGGTCTCAGCTCCCCTGGTACACGGTGCCTGTCCATCATGGTATCCCACAATCCCAGCACCACACTGAAGCAGCTCCTGATGAAATTAAAGGACTTTGTACCCACAACCAGGAGAACCGTGTCTTGTACAAAATACCCTGCGAGGACCACGACAATCATTACCTTGGACAGACGGGCAGGAAACTAGCCACCAGGATACATGAGTACCAGTTAGTCACCAAAAGATGTGACCACCTATCACTGGTATCCATACGGACAGGTGAAGGGGGCTACCAGTTTGACTGGGACAGTACATCCATCCAACAAAGACACGGACAGGAATTCCTGAAGACCTAGCATTCAATCCGAAACTCCTTTAACAAACATATCAGTTTAGACCCTATGTACCAACCTCTCAGAAACAGGGCTGGAAACAATCACCCACTACAACAGACCAATTTCCATCTCGGTTCCAAGTGTACCCCTCAAGGGTTTCCAAATTTCTGCAGTGTATTTTTTCTGTGCTTTCCAGAGATTGAGAATGGAATGTAGTTTGGAACAGTCTCTCCCCAAAATATAACTAGATAATTATTACTTTGGCCTATTAATTGGATCTGGTGATATTTCATAATTTGTCATTGCAAGTGGACAAACTGCTAGTTTTGGTTGATATTAGCTTCCATCTCAACCAGTAACTCGGAGAAGAATTTACTCAAATTGTACCTTTCCAGTGCTTTCTGCATTTTTTGATCCCTTTTTATGCAATGCTGTGGTTTTTAGCAGCTCGGAATATTCCCGTCTTCCTCCTTATGGCGCTCTGCTTCTCTACAACAATCTTCAACACTCACTGATGGCTGTCAGATAAATCCTCATCATTCCGGGTGAGCTATCTGCTGCATTTACTGTCACCACTGGGGACGGTGACATACTGCCTGGGCCAGTGTGGGAGAGGAAATATACTCCACAATCTAACAATAGGCTGCTATTGTCTTAAACAAGATGTCACTTACTGTACAATAGCAAAGATGGACAAGTTACATTAGTATGACAGAGACCTCTACTCCTCCAATCGTCTGAGCTGTTCTTCCCCTCAGTCTCTCTGACATTGTCATTGTTAGTTGTGCTTCAGGCACTCCTTAATGTTAATCCTTAACCATGTAAAACAATCACTTTCAGTGTTGCAGAGTCAAAAGTCTGGAACTCCCAGACAGCACTTACACCACATGGACTACAGCTGTTCAACAAGGTATCTCACCAACATGTTCATGAGTATCATCGAGATGTACAGCACAGAAACAGACTCATCGCTGTAACTCGTCCACGCCAACCACATATCCAAACCTCATCTAGTCCCACCTGCCAGCACCTGGCCCATATCCCTCTAAATCTTTCCTATTCATATACTCATCCAGATGCTTTTAAAATGTGTAATTGTACCAGCCTCCACCACTTCCTCTGGCAGCTCATTCCATACACATACCACCTTCTGTGTGAACAAGTTTCCCCTTAGGTGTCTTTTATATCTTTCCCCCTCACCTTAAACCTATGCCCTCTAGTTCTGGACTTCTCCACTGCAGGATGTCTATTTACCCTATCCATACCTCTCGTGATTTTATAAACCTCTATAAGGTCAACCCTCAGCCTCCGACACTCCAGGGAAAACAGCCCCACCTCTCCTTATAGCTCAAACCCTCCAACCCTGGCAACATCCTTGTCAATCTTTTCTGAACCCTTTCAAGTTTTGCACATTCTTCCTATCTGCTGGATTCTTCCTGGGAGACCAGAATTTCCAGTGCTCCAAAATGGAATCAAGGTTGAGATATAAGTGATGGCTGAGGCAGCACCGTACACATTCCGTGAAAGGTTGGAAATGTAGGATGACTGAGTAATGTTTTTGTGAAACTCAGACACGTGGTGGCTGAGCAGGAATCAGCACCTTTAGGAAACTCTCTGCTCCCCTTGTCGAAACCTGCCATCAGCTGAGCAGTGAAACCAATCGGGCAAAAACCATCTTTGAATGAGGGTGTTACCTCACACAAACTCATTCTGCACAAATCTATTTGTGAACAAACAAAAGGACAAGACCAACCTTTTGCTAAGGAGCTATTCATTGCTGCCTGGCTTTCTGTAACACGGCAGCCTGATCTGAATGTAAGTCTGTAATAAGCTAAATCCACTCTGAAAGAGAGACGGGGAAAAAGTGAATGACTTCAACAAAGTAATTACTCTGCCAGAGAGCAGTGTCTGTCATTACCATATGGTACAAAGCTCAGCCCGAAGAGAGAGGAGCGTCTGAGGATATCCTCACTTAATCCTCATACTGATTGTTTTTGTCGCACAAAATCTTTACTTCCTTCAGTTTTTCTTCCCTCTTCTTCTGAAAGTTTGTGGCCTCAGTGGGTATTGTACCTTACCCCCAAACTTCCCATGGGTTAAGGAGGCTATTTAACCACAGAGACCAGCAGAACTCAATTCAATCCTGTTTGAATCCAATATCCCCACAAAACGGACTTTCCCAGCAACATTCATCAATGAGTTGTAAGAAACCTGATCGATTATCCCCTTCTCTCGCCATGGAGCACCCAGGTTCATTGTATCGAAAGGTTAGTACAGGTTAGATTGAACCTACCTCAGAAGAGATCCTCTTTGTTTTAGGCCGAATCTCACCAGATCTCAGTTAAATTGCATTTTTGTCAGGTTTTGTGGCTTCTCACATGATCGTCCCAAACATTTCCTCACTCCCTAACTCCACTCCTTACAGTGTCTCTCTCTCTCTTACAAAGCCAGCTCCTCCTGCTTGGGCTCCTTGGCTGTGTGTCGTCTGTGAAATGTTGTGCACACAATCAGTGCCTCCCTGGTTTGTTGCATTTTACCCAAGAAGTGAACTTCTGCTCCTGCTCTGTAACCAGGGACTTGGAGGTGCTGCAGGAGGGGGTGATATGGAGGACACTCATGTTCACCCTCCCCAGGATGGGCAGAGGAGGCTATGCCCCCAGTCGCTACCAGCCTGGTCAGTGCGGTCTTAGCTGTCTGCAGGAAGAAGTTCAATGATCTTCTCCACTAGACTCTTCTCTCTGTTTCCATACACTCACTGTCCCTCAGTGACTGAACCCATCTCTGTCCACAGCACATGTTCTACTACTGTCACCTCTACTCTCTCTCCCCCAGCCCAATACACCCCCATTGCTGACCCTGCATGGCCTCTGTGCTGCCAACTTACTCACCTGGGACACTTTGCCACCTTTAACCCATCTACACCAGCACCAAGAGCTGTGCCACTCTCCCTCATCTCACTCAATCCAGGAGGACACGGTCCATACTCAGGTAGAAATGTGAGGATGTGTAGTGAGGTGCCAATGAAGAGCAGAGGATCCTCACCCTGACAACCCTAAGCCATTGAATGATGGTGGTCAAACCCCTGGATTGATATCAGAGGCTGTTTTTATGTCCTGTGTCAATACCCCCTGCCTGAAGGCTATCTCTGTTCACTTTGTGCTCACGAAGGGAATGAAAGATCCGGAAGGAAAGGATCAGCAAAGTGGAGGACTCGAGAGATTACAGGAACCCTCCACTGATCCTGGAGAATAGGTGCCATTGAACTGCCGTTCCCCCAAGGATTTTATTTTTCCCTCCAAACCTAAGACCAACCTTTATTTATCCAGTTGTCTCTGTCTGTGTAGAGGTGTTTTAGAAAGGGGTCAGAGCTTTAACTAGAAAAGATATACATCAGCTGTCTGTAGTTGCTCACCTCTGGTTAGAACCTAGTTATTTCTAATTACTGTAGCTCTTGTAGGCTTAGAAACACAGTTAGTTAGTGTTAACCTGGTGCTACAGGTAAATTGAGAACTTTACGTACTTTGACAGCATTTTTAACCCTGTGAAACTCCGGATATAGTGGGGCCTGCTTCCCAGCGTAATAACACTCCACATGACTAAGGTCTGTCTTCCCTGGTAACAGGCTTGTAAAGTTCCACTGAACTCTCCTTAAAACTCCGATGTCCTCCTCAGTGTGAGACGTACAAGAGTCAAACACAATTACTCCATGAGAGACCTAACTGATATTTGCTAAAGGTGGAGTGTGACCTCCTTGTTTTTATACTCAACAGTAACAAAGCAAAGGATTACATTTTGATTTTGTAACAGTCTTTTTAACATGCCCCTGAATGCTTTGTGTACATGCACCTCTAGGTCTTTTTGATCTTGTGTCCCTTTATGAATTGTACCTATTTGTTTTGTTTTTTGAAGGGATGTAAACATCACTGGCTAGGCCAGGATTTACTCATTTCCCTGGAGAGGGTGATGGTGAGCTTCACTCTTAAAAATGCTGCAGTCCTTGAGGTGCAGGAGCACACAGTGCTGTTGGGAAGGGCACTCCGCTATTTGATGCACTGGCAAATGGTGATATATTTCCAAGTCAGCGTAGTGAGTGACATGGAGGGAACTTGTAGATGGTGGTGTTACAAGGTAGCTGCTGAACTCTTCTTTCTAGATGGAAGAGGTCACAGGTTTGGAAGGTGCTGTCCTAGGAGCCTTGGTCACTTGCAGGGCATCTTGTAGATGGTACACACTGCTGCTCCTGAGCATGGGTGGTGGAGAAAGTATGTGGATGTGGGGCCAATCAAGCGGCTGCTTTGTCCTGGATGGTGTTGAGCTTCCTGAGTGTTGTTGGAGCTGCCCCATCCAGGGCAGGTGGGGAGTATTCCATCACACTCCTGACTTGGAATATTTGTGCAATTCTGGTTTCCTTCCTATCTGGATGATGCTGTGAAACTTGAAAGGGTTCAGAAAAGATTTACAACAATGTTGCTAGGGTTGGAGAATTTGAGTTATAGAGAGAGGCTGAACAGGCTGGGGCTGTTTTCCCTGGAGCGTCGGAGGCTGAGGGGTGACCTTATAGAGGTTTACAAAATTATGAGGGGCATGGATAGGGTAAATAGACAAAGTCTTTACCACCCAGGTGGGGGAGTCCAGACCTAGAGGGCATAGGTTTTAGGATGAGAGGGGAAAGATATAAATGAGACCTACTCTTGGCCCAGTATTCATAGGCTGTTCCATACTCAATACACATTAAGGTCCAACCCTTGAGGAAGAACTCCAACTAATCCAGTGACAAAACTGAGCTGCATGATAACAGGTGTATTTCCAGTACCACAAGCTAGTTCCACATTGGATTTGGAGTGCCATCCAGCAGCCTCTATAAAGACTACAGTTTACTGCTTAGTGCTGGTGCTAGTGGACAGCGTATGTGTGGCACATGCTCCACCACTGCATGCTGCGAATGGTGTTTGGAACATCTTACTTTTAGATGAGACAGGACTCTTTCCTACTCCCGTTAGGAAGGCTGGGTGACCATTTATTGGTTCACTTCAAAACCACATCATGCAGCTGTCGGGTGTCTGAAGGAGGGTTAATGTTTCTCTGCCACTTGCAGCTGCTGGACAGTTCTCAAAGGGGACAATCAGCCGTTCAAAATTCACCCTCAGAAACTCTGTCAGGTACAGAGTTAGACAGAGACATAAACCATCAGAGAGAGAGAGTGAAAACCCCCCAATGGGAAGCACACACTTGCAGAAGAAAATGTACAGACAATGACAAAAGGAGGTGGTGTCTCAGAGACAGATACATGATAGAATCAGAAGAAAAAACATTTTTCTAAAACTTCTGCAAAACATATTAAACTTTAATTTGCAATCATCTAACTGGGAATATTGATGTAAGAGATGCAGTCTGAAAATGTAATGGTTTGTGGCACACTGTGGCAGTTCTTGATCCTTACCATCCAGCTGTCAAAAGATCACACACCTAGCGGAGTTCTATTCATGAGAGCTTATAATTAGCAGAGAATGATGCCATTTACTCTTGCCCGTTTGATAATTCATGGGTTGCAAGAGCAGCCCAAGAATGGAATGAATTTAGTGTAAGCGAAACACTGCGATTAAAAATTCCATTATTTGAGTAATTGAAATGCCTGTTCTTTCAAAAGGAAGGATGGAGCTAATAGGCACCTGGGCATTCAGGCAAATAGTGGCACCATTATACCCATGAGCAATCAAATAGATCAAATTTACATCAGGAAATTGAGCATAAATTCACACAGAGAAATACACTCTGAACGCTAGCAAACAGGATAATTCATGCCTTTAGAAATGACACATATAATCTAGCCGTCATTCTATAGAAAGAGATGCATTCAAATGTAATAAGCACTTTCACTTTTACGTGAGTTTTTATACAGTGTTGGAGGGAAGGAAAGCCGGGTGGGGTTCGGGCTGAGTTTAAAGTTACCATTCTAAGGCAGAAGAGGTTTCAGCATTTAAATTCTTCATGTGCTGACTGATTGATCCACCTTTGCAATGGACAGTAAAGATTAAGAGACTGACAAATAGGCATCTACTTACAGAGCGTTAGAGGCTAATCTACTGTGCAGGCATTAGGAACATAGCAGCACCAGCCAGACTCATTCACACACTGACCGCTCAGATACACAACAAGAACGCAAGACTTTCAGAAATTAAACAGAGGAGAGGGAGACACAGAAATCCAGCAACTGCACATGCAACATTTCCTTTCTAAAGTTTGGATTCTGCTTTCTTTCAAAGAGCTGGATTTCCTCTTTACTCCAATGGTTGTATCTTTCCTCAAATCAAGATTTTTGCATCAGCTGACCAGTTGTTCCCAGGCTGCCCAAGAGGAAGTTTGTAGACAGAGGCCAGCTCCTGCCCTTTGAGAAGAATGAGCAACTCTTCCATCGAGTCATCAATCAGCCCAGGGCTGGAGGACAGCCAGACAGGTAGGAGAAAGGGCAAGTGAGTGAATGAGCAAGAGAGAAAGATTGACCGAGTGAGTGTGTAGGAGTGTGTGAGAGAGACATAGAGAGAGACAGATAGACAGACAATAAGGAACTGTAGATCAAACAGGTATGAGAGTGTTTGTTACTCAGTGAAAGATTGTGAGAAAGAGAGAGAGAGAGAGACTAGGAAAACCAGAACAACTGGACAGGTTTTAGACTGGTCAAGCAGCCCAGCCAGGGAGATGAGAAAGCACCTCTCAATGACGATGAGACTGGCAGATCAATACGAGGAAAGATCCAGTTGGACAAGAAGGGCAGTCATCCACAAACTAAGAAGAATCTGGGAACAGATCCGAAAGAAAAGCAGAAAGTCAAAGGGCAGAATGAATCAGCCAGAAGTCTGTGACGTGAAAAAGAAACATGGGAAGATGAGGACGAGGAAGATATTAAAAAGGAGGGGAAAGAGAGAGCTGATGAGTGAATACAATTTTATCAAAGGCCCGGACTCAATTCGCGTTGAAAGGAGCGTACAACAAACATTTCAAGAAAGGAATAACAAATATGAAAATGAAAAATTTCAATTGTGCTCCTGATGAGATTGTGCATTTAAGCATTAAGATAGGGTATAGGATCAAACTGAAAACCTGCTTTGAAGAATAAACTGACAATTATTTCAGAATGTATAGGAATAAATATTGCTATGTCACTGTATTTTAATAGTATCCAGTATTTATTGATTTGTCAAATATACACGATAAATAAACCAGATTATTGAAACCCCAGTTTAATAAGAAAATACTGCATTATCACTGACATATTTCAATTATGGTTACAGAGCTAGGATATAACTTACTGGGTTACCTTGGCTCCCAGTATTACATCATTGGTGTTTAGATGGTATAAATGTGAGTATTGATTGTTGCAATGTGTTTATATTTTGTGGCCCTGAATGCCAGTGAAGAATTTATTCTTTGAAGTGGTTGGAGAGCCTATTCCAGGAAACCCTTGAGCCCACTTCCAGGAACTTAAGTTGTTCTTAATTTGCTTGATCATAGCAGCGATCATCTTGAGAGTCAGAGTAATAGATGCTCATTGGTACTCCATTGTTCTTCAGAAAATAACCTCTGCTCTTTCACATAAAGCCTTGAGTTACCTATACACGATCTCCTCACTGTCTTGTCAATCATATTTAATTTCAAGCAGAGCCTCAGACAAGGTAAGGCAAATTCTGGTGTGGGATCATGTGGGGTCTGTGGTCAGAGTTGAATTGAGTCCGGTCAGTGATAAGTCACGTTTAAATCTTTGTTGCAGAATCTAATCTGATTTGTCCCCTTGATGAATGTGGTAAGGGTCAGTACAGAGGTGGTTACACTTTGTTTACATGTGCTTGCTTTCAGAGAAAACTCCAAGTCCAGGGAAGTCTCTGAGCCCGGTGCTCCTGTGTAAGGTGTGTGGGGACACCAGCAGTGGAAAACACTATGGGATTTACGCCTGTAATGGCTGCAGTGGCTTCTTCAAGCGAAGTGTCCGAAGAAAGCTCATCTACAGGTAAGTAAACATTATAATTTTACTCTTGAGATGGTTTATATACAAAAATGGTAACAGTTTGTTGCACTGTATCTTACATGCAAGGGAAGGACCTTTAATGATCTTCCCACAACAGGCAAACAGCTAATATTTCATACTAAGGAGCTCTGTTGCTTCTGTAGTAAAGTATCAGCTGAAATGTTTCAATTTTACACTGCGACTTACACTTACAAACATCTGAATCTGTGGAGAATATAATTTCTATTTAGTCAAGCTAATACTGGGCAATGAAAATTAACTGCATGAATTATCAAGGTGATTTTATTCACATAACTTCAGCTAATTGTCTAGGATTATAGACTGAATATGTAAACTGTTAGAACATAAACCCAATTCCAAGGATTCTCATTCACTCCCATCTCATAAACCTATTAAATTCAGGCTACAGTCTAATACATCCTCAATGTATTTACATTTCCAAATGTTACATTGGAGATATGGAAGGCAATAGAATATAGGGACAAAGGAGATGGAGAAGGCTGGTCATCACATCAAGCCATTCGTTGAGATCATTATTGATCATCAACCACCATACCACTCTCCCCAGATTGATTAGTTTAATGTGATTAGTCTGGAGAAACCTATCAATTTCCGTCCTGAATCTGTTCAGCAAATGAACCTGCACAGCCTGAACTCAAATTCCAAAAATTCACTACCCTCAGTTAAGGAAATTCCTCATCTTGAATAGCAACAGGTGCATATATCATAGAAACCCTACAGTGCAGATAGAGGCCATTTGGCCCATCAAGTCTACACTGACCCTCTGAAGAACATCCCACCCAGAGGTTAGAATCAAACCCAGGTTCCTGGTGCTGTGAGGCAGCAGTGCGACATTTACAGTTACTGCAATGCAAACTCCTCAGGATGTTTAATTCGGATGGATCCCAGTGACACAGCTCTGCTCAATGGCAAATCTCTCTGGTGGTGAGGCTGTCATTGTATTTATTTTTTGGCTGTTCTGCCATCTCTGCTGCCAGGTGCCAGGCAGGAACTGGAATGTGCCCTGTGGATAAAGCGCATCGCAATCAGTGCCAGGCTTGTAGACTGAAGAAATGTTTGCAGGCTGGTATGAATAAAGATGGTGAGTAATACACGAATGTCTCTGTCTGAGAACATGTATGAAATTATAGCTTAATGTTTCAGGCTTTAAGCAGCTATAATCCTCTAATCTTTATTATTCTGTCTGTTCCTTCCCCTCGGTTTCTGCCTCCCTGCTCGTTCTCCTTTCTTCTGCCTTCCTCCAGCTGTTCAGAATGAACGGCAGCCCCGTAGTACTGCCCAGGTGCGACTGGACACTGCTGAGCTGGACCCCGAGAAGGAGCACATAGCCACGACCAGGGAGCCCAGTTTGTCATCTGTCAGCAGCCAGAGACCAGCTTCCTCCAACATCAGCGGCAGCCAGAAAACCATCAGCCCACCAACTAACCACCGATTCATGGCCAGCCTGATGACAGCGGAGACCTGTGCCAAGCTGGAGCCAGAGGATGGTCAGTGACTGGCTCCTGATCTCCCCGACATTTCTACTGCGTACACAACTCTAGTGATTAAAGCATCAGTGCAGCTCTATTGAAATTAGATCTAGGGTCAGTTTATTAAATCAAATTAAGGATTGTAAATTTTCTCTTTTTAACTCTTGATTGCTTGTAAAAGTACATGTCCTTCACGTGAACCTAAACCATAAGCAGCCATCCACCGATGAAGGTATTACAGAGCTGAGGCAAATCCTATGAAAACATCACACTTCCACACGTTATCGTGCTGCCATTGATACTAATCAGAGCAGGAGCTCAGTTTGATTTCCCAGTCCCTAGCCAATGTAGCTCAACACCTGTATGGTTGAGATTAACTTACTCAGCAGAAATTGGTGATTGAAGCTATTAGGAAGAATTCAAGGTCATATTTTTCATGGTAAGTGAGCAGTCATTGCATTGCTCTGGCTCAGGAAGAGGAAAAGAATAAGAAACCTAATGTTTGTGGGAGATGGGAGAATTAGTGAGTGTTTCCCTATTTATATATTCTGCTTGCAGTGGATGAGAACATTGATGTGACAAGCAACGAACCAGACAGGACATCCACGGAGTACCAGATGTCCATTTACCCTCCGAGTAGTCTCGAGAACGTATATGAGACATCCGCCAGATTGCTCTTCATGGCCGTTAAATGGGCCAAGAATCTTCCAGTCTTCTCGAACCTGCCATTCCGGGACCAGGTATATCAGTAAATCATTGGGTGGGGCACTCGATAAAGTGTAACATTAAAAAACAAGGGATTAATGTTCAATTCCAACATTACAAATATTACATGTTATTATAGCATTAGAAGTTGGGTTGGATTGGAATCCAAGGTTCAGAGCTGAATTGTCAGGTAACCGTTCTGCAGATTAATCTAATTCCTCCTTTTCATGGTATCATAACATTGAAGTTTAGTTCAATATTATTTGGATACTTTTTTTTGTTATCCAGCTAAATCAACAAGAAATAAACAGGAGCAAAGCTGTAGTTAAAATACACCACCAAGATTATTAGGAAAGTGGGTAAGAGCGATTGGAAAGGTAAATTAACAAACTTGAAATTAAGTAATGCAGAACTTGAAATTTCAAAGCTTTGAGAAGGAAACGACTGAGTGAATTAGGATAGCAGATCATGCAACAAATGTTCACTTCAACTGAGGGAAAAGTAGGAGCAAGAAAAGTGATGAAAATGGTTGACTCTAACACTCTCAATGGAGCTATGCTGGGCAATATACTGGGCACGAGCCAGCATCACTCAGAAACGAAGGATGAATGAATTGTGGAGCTAAAGAGAATTAGAGAAGCATAATGACAGATGTATTGACTATTAAAATAGAAAATACTGGAAATATCAGCAAGTCTGGCAGAATTTATTGACAGAGAAATAGTTAATGTTACAGATTGATGACTGCTTGCCAGACCTTTCTGACAGAAGGCCAACCTGAAACGTTAATTATTTTTCTCTCTCCACAACTGCTGCCAGACCAGCTAAGCATTGTCAGCATTTTCCATCTTTATTTCCAACTTCCAGCAACTGTAGCATTTTGATTTTGTAAAAGCATTAGCAGGATTGCCTGTTGAACGTTCCTCCCCATCAACAAAAGAATTTTTCTGATGCAGGTGATCCTGTTGGAAGAAGCCTGGAGTGAACTCTTCCTGCTCTGTGCTATCCAGTGGTCCATGCCATTGGAAAGTTGCCCTTTGTTGTCATTACCTGAACTCTCTCATTGCCCTCAGGGCAAGAGTAGTTCTGCCACAGCTGACATCCGCATCCTGCAGGAGATCATGAGTCGATTCAAGGCTATTGCTGTGGACCCCACAGAGTTTGCATGTCTGAAGGCTGTGGTACTCTTTAAACCAGGTAAGCACAATCAATTCTCTTCGGCAATATGGCCAATCGGTTCACTATCCCTGTAGCCAGTTATTATTGCAGCAGAGCACTAAAGAGCATAGAGACTATTAGCAAACTGAACTCCAGTGATGGAGAAACAGACAGTGGTGTAACACATAGTAAAGGAAGCAGATTCTTAAACATTCTAACTTGATAAAGACTTAAGTCGTCTGTTTAATTTATATGTTTTAAGGTAAAATGTATGGAAGTTTACTAGAAACAATTTTGGGTGTTAAAATCTTACTGACTTTCCACTTGAGGTAAGCATTAATTACCCACTGTGTCAGTATATGGACAATGTTGATACAGTAGTAAATGCCACTAGGCTAGTCATTCAGAAGTATAGACTACAGATGATTGAAAACTCACAATTGCAGCTGAAGAATTTAAAGTCAGACAATAAGTCGAATATTAAAAAAAGTTAGCCTTAATACTATTCTGATGAAACTACCGTAGATTGTCAATGAACACTAAGGAAATCTGCCTCCCTTGGCTGGTCTAGCCAACTCCAGGTCCACAGTAATGTGGTTAACCGTTAACTGCCCTCGAGGAAAGACCCAGCAAGACACTCAGCCCGAGGGTATTTAGGAATGGAAGGTAAATGCTGGCCATGCTATTGATGGACACATCCCATGTGCAGAAAGAAGCCAAATGGTGTCCATGTGCACGGATTTAATCACAAGATTTGTACAAATTTCTCTGGAACATTAGGGCTGTTCCATAACAATCGACATGTTCTGGGCTACTTTACCCAGTTTCTTCCATCCTCTTCTGAGGATGCTGACTTACGTTAAGATACAGTTCCATGGCCAATCACCAACATACAGCATCTTGTCCAAGTGGGTATTGTTTGTATGGCATCCCAGATAATGAGCCTTCAGGAATATTAACTGTAGGGACCAAGCACATCTTTTCCTTATGCTCACAGTTATGCGGTGACCTCTCCTGGAAGCTAATCTCTAGCTTCAACATCGGGCTATGGTTGGACTTCCTAGCTCAAGAATGCTAATATCAAATGGACAGGCCCAAATTCATCCCACTCCAGTGTAGACTGGGAAAGGAACCCTTCTGACTGCGTTCCTCTCTGTGATTACCAACTATTTACAAGATGTACAAGTGAATTTTCTAATAGGATTTTAGGGGGGGATTTCCTGCAGTGAAATAGAAATTCATCGATACTATGTTCTTTTTCAGAAACAAGAGGCCTGAAGGACCCAGAGCAGGTGGAGAATCTACAGGATCAGTCCCAAGTGATGCTGGGTCAGCACAGCAGGACACATTACCCAATCCAGCCAGTTAGGTAAGGAAAGGCAGATCACCAAACAATCCTTGGGCTGAAACTGCACTTGTTAATCAATCCAGAATTATTCATGCAGGTCACATGCTCATCATACTAGTATCAGATATAAAATATGAATTGTATTATTACAAACTATTAAATACAAACATTAAAACAGACCACCTATCGGTGTTCACCTTAATGTCAGTTAGCACAAACCTGACCTCCTTCAAACTGAAGTAACTAACTCTTGGGGATTTAAAAAAAAGCTTATTTTTCTTCTTCAGATGAAATGTTGGAGACTGTACTTACTTGCTCAGATGGTTATTGAAAATGTAATGGCACTTTAAAAACAAACTAAAATCATAAGAGGGGCTAATTAGTTTGTGTCATTGTTAATTGTTAGGCCCTGCTAACACATTTATACTTGTAATTGCAGTAACTCCACAATACAATTCAATATTGTTTAAGAGCTTTGAACTTTTCTAATATAAGGCATTTCTTCAATCTGAACTGGATCCTCCTCTTTGTTAATTTGTGATTCTATTTGTTGATGTATATTTTCAAAAGGGTTTTCGCTCAGGGTTAGTTGCCTGATTATTTTCTTATTCATCTCTTATCAGATTTGGGAAGTTGCTACTCCTCTTGCCATCACTTCGCTTTGTCTCTTCAGAACAAATTGAGCTGCTATTTTTCCACAGAACCATTGGTAACACTCCCATGGAAAAGCTTCTCTGTGACATGTTTAAGAGCTGAAAGTCCCAAACAGCATCCCCTGTTTTATATATATTGACCCCTCTCTCTGCCAACACCTTGTGCTGTCTATTCGTTGTGTGTTCGTGCTAACTACCCCAAAACATTAAGTCCTCTGTCTGCAATCACCATTAATGCATTACATCCTGTGATACCATGTCCCTGGTGTGTCATGCTACCTACCTATTTATTATTGTCTCACACATCACATTCTATCCCAACATTTTACATACTCAGTTTTCCCAAACAACTAACACTGTAAATCCTTATAATTTTTAAGCCTGTGAAGATTGAATATATTTCTAAAGAAGAATAAAGCTGAAATCTGGTTACCCCAGTTGCTTGTTGTTCACCTGTTTTCTTCAATATGGAAATGTTACTGGGGAGAAAGGTCTTAACTATGACCTGCTGCGTATAAATACTAAACACAGAGAAGCTGGTATACAAGAATTTGAAGAGGAACAAATGATGGCTGAGAGAAAGGTTCTTGGAGGACTGAAACATACATGACATTAAGTAATAATTCAACATAAGAAACATTTTTAAGCAAGAAAGGCTGGAGTGCCTTTTTGAGAAAAACAGCAAGATTTGCTGCAGGCTAGAAAAACCCAAAACGTATCCCATGAGTAAAAGAAATGATAGAGCATTCGGAAAAGTCATGGACAAATTAATGACATTATTTAATGTGAGCATCAAGAAGGATGAAAGTTGAATTAAAGAAAAGGCAAAAACATTTTTGCTACATACGGTCCTTTAAGAGATTATTTTGAAATGGTGATAGGGAAAAAATAAAGCAGGGAGGAATAAACACTTTTGGTAATTTTCCAAGCTCTATGAAGACCAAAGGCTTGCTATCTGCTGAAAGAACAGATCATGCTTTAAATCAACCAGTTGTGATATCCAACATCAAGCCTCAGTTTTAAAACTTTCGCTATTTAAGTTGGAAAGTCACATGATGTTATGTTTGACAATTTTATTGGGCTCTGAGAAAATGAGTGAGAGCAATTAAAACAATTCTAAAAAAGTCTGTTATGAAGAAATATATTTAAAAAAATAGTCATACTGTTCTTGGAACCATCACAATATGCCCTGAAATTCCTGAAGTGAATGAAACAAAATATGAGAATCTTGTTAATATTTTTAGCTCTGAATACAATAGTAAGACTGCTCTGGACATCAGTAGTGACTGATAAATCAAAGAAAATGATGCAGGGAACTATAGAGGAATCACTGACTTGCAGAAAGGGTGAAAAAAGTGATTATAGACACTAGGTGTTCACATAATAAGAGCTGAAAATGTGTTGCTGGAAAAGTGCAGCAGGTCAGGCAGTATCCAAACAGCAGGAGAATCGATGTTTCAGGCATGAGGCTCTGGCCCGAAACGTCGATTCTCCTGCTCCTTGGATGCTGCCTGACCTGCTGCGCTTTTCCAGCAACACATTTTCAGCTCTGATCTCCAGCATCTGCAGACCTCACTTTTTCCGCTCACATGATAAGTAAGTGTTCAGGAATTGGATTAAATTCCTTTTGAGAACTGAGACGACATTAAAGTAACTTAACAGAAGTTTAAACATGAGAACCAAAGCGGCAATATTGATCTACCAAATAAAGAAAACATGAAGGGAAGACTGAGAGGTTGTGGAGAGAGAAAGGATTAATATAACAATATAAGGTTTGCTATATTCCGGCCTACTTAACACACAATGCCCTGTTGTGTCATTGGTTTTAATCCATACTTGAAAGTATACTCAACCCAGGCCCTGGGCCTATTGCTAATAATTTAACTGGGTTTTTTTCCCGTGATTTAAGGGTGAATATCGGAGACATTGATTGGAACACATGAGAAGCTACTACCTATCTCCAGCAGACCCAGTGAATGTCAACTTCAGTGCAATTAAATCAGTTCCTCAAGAAAAGTCTCAGGTTTGATTCCATGATTTTCTTCACAACATGACTTCAACTAGACAAATATTTACACTGCTCTTGGAATCATCACGATTTGCTCTGAAATTCCCGAAGGAATTGAGAAGTGAAATATCAAAAATTGAACAAAATATTTCTTCAGAACCTTGTGGAGAAATGGCAAAGAACACACTGGCCTTTCTGCAGTGATAGCGAGGTTCTAACAGTCAAGCTTGTGGTGTTGGTGCAAATGGCTCCCTTCTATGATTTGATACTCAATAAAATTGATCTCTCAGCTGGAGGCAAAGTCCAAGATCAAAGTATGAAGTTAAGTTGCAGTGAAAATAAAACCACTGCAGGAAGTTTAAGTACCTGCCCTAAATAGATATGTCACTGAGCAACCAGAAGGGAGATACATGACATTAGGAACATCTGTTATTTAAAGCTCCTCACAAGAGGTAACTGACTTATATAGTGGCACAAGACTACACAGTCTTCCACTTGGACATGTGGAATATCACTGCTGGCACTGTGTGAGATGCACTTTCGTCCTGCGCAGAAAACATATCAGCTCCAAGTAGAGAGGCAAAGTAGTTCTTTCTGTGCGAGTTGGTTGCATGGTATGAGCTGGTTGAAATCTAGTAACTCAAGATGCATGTTTATCATACCAAAACTATGGCTCTTGACAATATAATGTAGAATCCTTAGAATCCCGATAGTGTAGAAGCAGGACATTCAGCCCATCAAGTCCACAAGGACCCTCTGAAGAGCATCCCACCCAAACCCACCCTTATTCCTGAAACTCTACATTTCCCATAGCTAATCTATCTAGCTTGCACAGCCCTAGACACTATGGCAATTTAACAGGTCCAATCCACCTAACCTGCATACCTTTGGACTCTGGGAGGAAACCCATGCAGAGACCAGGAGAATCTGCAAACTCCACACAGAAAGTCACCCGAGGCTGGAATCAAATCAAGGTTCCTGGCACCATGAGGCAGCAATTCTAACAATCAAACCACTGTAATATATCACATACCTATATTCAATTTATATAAAAATAACTCTGCTAACTGAGATATGTCTCTATGGGTAGAGATTTTGCATTTTATGTTGGACACACAAATGTAGTGCACATTTCTCAGCAGCTTAATCTGGAGACCTAAACGTATAAAGAGGTTTTGCATTTATATGACACATAGCTGAACAAAAAGAGAATTAGTACTTGGGTTAATATTAGCAGGATGCTGCCCAGTTATATTCCCATGTACCAATTGTTCCTGGTGTCAGTACAGAATTATTGATACATTCTAGACATAGAATTAGTCAGAAGACGTGTCAGAGGCCAGTAAGTGAATGGCCCTTAGATGGCCATGCCTGTTAAAAAGCCTTCAGTGATGATGCAAATCCTCAATGAAATCCTCTTTGTGATTTACATTCAAATATTTTCATATCATCCAATTTTTTAAAAAAGGGATTTAGTTTGTCTTCAAAATACTTCTTTGTATTTTGTCTTTAGATCACAAGGCAATGACTTCAAATAATTAGGGATCAAGAGGCACCTTCTGCTTTTACACATCTTTCTCAATGAATTTTCACCAGATGTAAGCCGAAAGCTTGGTTGCATGCTTTCCAAACCAAAACAACTGCCCAGCTAAACACAATTCTTTCTTCAGTTTATGTCCACAGAGGTGCACCCATCGATTTGGAATCCTTCCAATTTTGCAATTTCAGCTGCAAAACTGAAAGCAGAATGATCCAGGTTGTGAAGACAACGAGTTTAAATTTAATATTTTGGAGGACATGCAAGATCAGGTCAATGTTGGTGAATCTGACGGACAGTAGAATTTTGTATAGACCAGGAAACTGCTTCACACCAGCACCAACTCAGCACAAAAGTCCGAATCATGTTGAAAAGCATCCAGTGTATGTGTTATCCATTGCTACTAACCATTGAGGCATAGAGATTTTGCAACATCCCTGTTCCTTTCCCATTCTTTACCAGCAGTGATAAAAAGTTCAATTTTTTAAATTGCTTTACATGTCTCTGCACATGTGGCTTTTCACCATTGCTCTGAAGACCGTCAGATTCATTGTTAAAGCATCTGAGGGACATGCTTCTCAAGAATAAGGCCCTTCCCTGACAATCAAAAAGACTTCCAATTGTGTTTTAGTGCTTAGATATTTAGGAAAAAGCCATAACCTCTATTCAGGGTTAACATGTTAAAGTGTCTTTATTTTTTCCAAATTATACTTGTTTCAAGAAAATACTGAAAGGATTCCATTTCATTTTCCAGTTTCTGTGTCTCAACCACTTTTAGCCAGGCTGTATCTGACATGACCACCTTTTTTCTGAACTGAAGACTCCACAACTTAGCACCTCCAGCTGTGTCCAATCCAACTCCTACACTTCTACCATCAACCTTTCCCATTCTTCTCAGGACAATGTTAGAGTTCCACTTGACCTTACTTTCCACGCCCCTAAACTTTGCATTCAAAGGATCATCTTCTGCCATTTCAGGCAACTCCAGCAGGATGTCACCACCAAACGTGTTTCCCCCTCCCCCATCAGCATTCTTCTGTGACACCCTGGTGCACTCCTCCAATCACTCCTAATGTTTCCTCACTTCCCCCATGACACCCTCCCATACAACTGCAGGAGGTGGAACACTTATTGATTCACCACCTCCCTTCTCACTGCCCAAGGCCCTAAACATGCATTCCAACTGAAGCAGTGTTTCACTTCTTTTTTTCAATCCAGTCTACTGCATTCACTGCTCACAATACAGTTTCCTTTACATTGGCAAGATCAAACGCAGACTGGGTGACTGTTTCATTGATTCTGTCCACAGGAATGAGCCCGACCTGCCAGTTGCTGGCCATCTCAATAAACCATCTTCCTCTCCAGTAAATATTTCTGTTCAGGGCTGTCTACAGAGCTCCAAATGTCTATTAAATGTTGCAACTATCTGCATATACCACTCCCCCCGGCAGTTAATTCCCACATACAAACCACTACGCGAGAAAAAGTTGGCCCCCATGTCCCTTGTAAATCTTTCTCCTCTTACCTTAAAAATATGCCCCCTAGCTTTGAACTCCTCTACCCTGGCTATTTACCTTGGCTATGTCTCTCATGATTTTATAAACCTACGCTGCAGTGAAATGCAGTTTCTCCAGAATTATGTGGTTTTTAACACTTTTATCACAACGAATTTGACTTGATTTGAAAACTTGCAAATTCAATATAACTTTCAAAATGGAAAGCAATGCTAACATATGATGGAAGAAGGGGGAAGAGAGGGATATTGAGGTGAAGACTGTGACAACATGAAGGTTTAGGGAGTTCTGGACAGTGGGACAAATGTCTCTCTCCCTTCTGTCAATAGTGAGGTGAAAGGATGGTGTCAGAAAAATATGTGGCCATAAAGATGGAGGGATGGATCCCGGTTGTGTACAGATCAGCCATTAGCTCATTAAATGGCAGAATACATCTGAGGGGCTGAATGGCCTACTCCTACTCCTCTGAATTGAGATTAAATATAATATTCTGACATGCATACAAGTGTAGGTCATAATGGAGGCATCTGACAGGATGCAGAATTTAGTACAAAGCAGAAATTTGCGAGGAAAAAGTGAGGACTGCAGATGCTGGATATCAGAGCTGAAAATGTGTTGCTGGAAAAGCAGCACATTTTCAGAAATTTGCGAGGGTTAACAGTATAACGCAGTCTAGCATGCACTGACTGGTCATATATTTTGTTGAGAGTTGTATTTAGAGAGCTTCTTCCATGAATTTCCTGACTCCCCAAATTGCTTTTGGGCAGCAATGAAGTACAAGAGAGACAAGTGAAGTGTAATGTAGAAAATACAGGAACCCGCATACAAGAACTCACAAATAGCAATGTAATACCGACCAGATAATGTTTTTAAGTGATGCTGGTCAAAGGATAAATATTGAGCCAAACAGCGGTGAGATTGTGATATAGTGCCATGGGATCTTTTTGCATCTACCTTGCAAGGGAGGGATGCCTCCTCCATTTAAAGTTGTATCTAAATGATTGTAACTGCGACTCTACAGCATTCTTTCAGTACTAACATGTGGGGTATCAAGCTAGAGTTTGCGCTGTTTACAGCTGAAAACTTTTGATCTGCTTCTGTGTAAACAAGGATTAAACCATGTGATTGTTCAGTTTTTGGCAGGTTGCCAAGCTCTTCAGACATACTGTAAATTGAGCTAAATAATCGGTTTGAACTGGACTTGGGGGAATTGAGTCAATCAGCAGCAGCCAGCCTTGCTACCTCCCAATGAATTCAATCTACAATCAGCCTTCAATGAAGAAAATGCACGTTTTGCCAGAAAGCGCTACTTGTCTAATAAGGGAGTCAGAGAGTATATCAGCAATAGAAAAGTAGACTTAAAGATACAGTCACATCAGTCATGATCTAATTAAGTGGCAGACAGCCAAATGGCTACTCTTGCTCCTAATTTGTATGCTGTAATGAGTTTGAACCACTCATTCCTCTCTTTTAGTCTTTTGAATCATAATCATATAATTTCTTCTTCTTATATGGAATGCTTTCCCATTTAGCGAGAACAGCAGTGACCAACGTGCCACTTAGCTTCAATGCCCTAGGCCATTCAGAGATTTTGGAAACTCTGACCATTTCTGCTTTCACTGGCAATCTAATGACTTCTGCCAGAAAGTGCTTGAATGTATGTCAAATGAATGGTCAAGTGTGTTACTTAATGCGTGAAGGGGATATTAAAAAGGTGTGCAAAATCATGAAGAGTTTTGACTGAGTAAAGAAACAATTTTCACCAGAAGGGTCAGTCATCACAAAAATCAGACATAAGTCAATCAGGAAAAACAGGAGATAAATTCTTTTTAAATACATGGTAGCATTTATATTTTGCCGTGCTTTATTATTCTATTGGATTACGGATCAGCTTTGACACAAAGTCAAACAACCTGCAAACCCATTGCTTAAAGTCAAACTTCCAAGAACAAAATTTGTTGTGTGAAGTACTATGAATTAACCAAATTTAATGAAACAATCTTCTGGTGAGTAAGACGGAGAGATTATTTAACATAAGAACTAGGAACAGGAGTAGGCCATCTGGCCCATCGAGCCTGCTATGCAATTCAATACGATCAGGGCTGAGTTTTTGTGAACTCAGCTCCATTTACTCACCGTCTCATCATAACCTTAATTGCTTACTGTTCAAAAATGCCGTAAAAACATTCAACGAGGTGGCCTCAACTGCTTCACTGGGCAGGGAATTACAGATTCCCAACTCTTACACGAAAGAAGAAGTTCCCCCTCAGCTCAGTCCTAAACCTGCTGCCCCTTATTTTGAGCTATGTCCTTCCCTCTCCCTGGTTCTAGTTTCACCCAGCCGTGGAAACAACCCCCTTGCTTCTAGCTCATCGATTCCCTTCATAATTTTATATGTTTCTATAAGACCCCTCCCCATTCTTCTAAATTCATATCAGTATAGTCCTCAACCTACTCTGCATAAGCCAACCCCCTCAACTCCAGAATCAACCTAGTGAACCCCTTCCAGTGCCAGTACATCCTTTTTCAGGTAAGGAGACCAAAACTGCACACAGTTCTCCAGGTGTGGCCTCACCAGCACCCTGTACAGCTGCAGCATAACCTCTGAAAGAACTGCAGATGCTCTAATTCAGGGACAAAAATAGCAATTGTTGGAAAAGCTCAGCAGCTCTGGCAGCATCTATGGAGACGAATCAGAGTTAATATTTTGGGTTGAGTGACCCTTCATCTGAACAGTTCTGAAGGGTCACTCAATCCAAAACGTTAACTCTGATTTCTTTCCACAGATGCTGCCAAACCCGCTGAGCTTTTCCAGCAATTTCTATTTTTGTGTCTGCACCATAACCTCCCTGTTTGTAAACTCCAACCCTCTAACAAAGAAGGACAATATTCCATTTCTCTTTTTAATTATCTTCTGCACTTGCAAACCTTGTGATTCATGCACAAGGACCCCAGTGCCTCTGCACAGCAGCATGCTGTAATTTTTAACCGTTTAACTAACAGTCCATTTTGCTGTCACTCCTATCAGTGTTCCACCTCACATTTACCAATATTGTACTCCATCTGCCATAACCTTGCCCACTTAAACTATCTCTATCTCTCTGCAGACTTTGTGTCCACTGCACAATTTGCTCCACCACTCATCTTACAGTCATCTGTGAACTTTGACACACTACACTTGGCCCCCAACCTAAATCATTTCTATAAATTGTAAACAATTGCAGTCCCAATACTGATACCTGAGGCACACCACTAGCCACTGATTGCCAAACAGAAAACCATCCATTTACGCCCATTCATTGCTTTCTGTTAGTTAACCAATCCTCTATCCATGCTAATACATTACCTGTAATGCCATGCACCAGTCTTTTGTGTGGCATCTTGTTGAATGCCTTCTGGAAGTCCAAATACAGGTATCTCCCGTTTTTCGCCACTTCACTTGTACGATAGACCTACATTAGTACCTGTTTTGCGAATCCGAAGAGGATTTTCGCTTTTACAAGAAACGGCAAAGTTTTTCCCATACAAGTTAATGCTTCTTCCCTTTACACCATTTCAGCTTACGAAAGCTTTCGTAACGGGGGATACTTACACATCACACCCACCAGCTCCCCGTTGTATACCGCGCTTGTAATGTACTCAAAGAATTCCAGTAAATTAGTTAAACATGACCAGCCTTTCATGAATCCATACTTCGTCTGCCCGATGAGACAATTTAAAGTCAGGAAATCTTCAAACATGTTAATTAAAGTGTACAAGGCTATACCATCTCTTTCAGTTACTTAAGGCAAAATCATTGGATACAATTCCATAAAAAGACAGAAAGGTACTTTATTAGATCATGGCAAATTATTAAATTAGCATACAAGATACACAGTAATTCAGCAATGTATTCCCAACACCAACCCTGTAATCCCTTTATACCAGCCCCTGGAGGCCAACATAATGCATTTACTTACATTGCACTTTCATTGACATCTTTCAATATAGCAGATACAGAAAGTGAAGAAACTTTCTCAGCTTGGTGTCCTTATCACATCAAGTACAAAGTGGAGACAATTCAAGGCTCAAGCAAAGCTCTTGCACTCCTGTGATTTGCAATGTTATCCCACTGGGTCCTCAGAGTCTTACAACTGCCTCACGTTCTCCACTGTTACTTAACACTGTCCAACCCACATTTTCCCAAAACTGTTATTTTGCACTTAGTTTTCAAACAAATATTAAGCCAAAACATTGTGTGTGCACACAAGTGCTAGTCTCCACACATCAACAGATCTAACCACTGGGGCATAGTATTTGGAGTGCAACCTTGGGCCAGAGAAGTGAAGCTAGAGATCCAAGGATCCCTGATCTACATCCTGTCATTTTTGCAAGAAAGTGCATGAATGTTGGATATTAGGCAGGGGAGCATCAAATGCAGCTGTCTTACAACCATTTTCTTGGTTTACAAATGAAAAATGGTCCCTTGGGTAGCATACTAGTGGCATCCAGCGCCTGTGCACCCATATCTCAGTGTGCACTGCCACCTACAGGACAGAAATTGGAGGAGAAAAACTAGAAATTAGAAGAATCTGTGACCGAACACATCGAGTATTAGCACAAATCTGAGCAATTCCTTGAAATTCCACGAATCTAGGAACTCCATACAACTGAGAAAAGATACATGATGGGATTAAGCAATAACTTACTAAAGGAGCATTGACAATGCTCCAACCCAAATAATCCAGGAGTTTATAAATAAATATAGACATATTAAACAGATCATGGTAGTTCCAAATTAGTTTTCTCTTGGGATGCTGGGGTGTGGAGTGGTGGAGGCACAGAAAAAATCACAGCCATCAGGAACTGCAGAATGATCTAGCTCAATTTGGTAAGCTAAAGTTTCCAGTAGCTGGCAGAAGTGCTTCTGCTCATCAAAATGGGAATGTATTCCCCATCTCCAACTGCTATTGCTCTCCTGCTGCAGTTATCCTGTATGAACGCTAGTACCCTACAGATCTCACTGCAGGTTACCAGTATCAATGAATATTTCTATTAGAGTACTCTTGAAAAAAACACAATTTTCCATGGCCAAATCACTCCTTAATAGAGAGAAATTAATAAAAGAGGGGGATTTCAAAGTGCTCTTACCTCACAAAGCATGTCAGCTGAATAAGCAAGAACCACAAAAAGAAACTCCAACTTCCCAGCTGCAGTGAAGCAATTAGGTGACAGCAGAGAGAAAGCTTGAAGCAGGCAAAGTTGAAAATGTAACTACTGTTTCTGATTGAATCAGGTGGTTTTGGCTGCTAGTAGAATGAGTTAGCTGGGCTAGCATTTCCAGCAACGTACGGCTGTTCAGAAGTAGATTTGGGATAAGGAAAAATTAAGACGTACACAAACATATGCACATAGAAATCACATGAAGTCAAGCATTATCGACCTATCTCCATGTTCACAGCATGAAGGCTTCTTTTTTTTTAAAAAATGTGACAATGCATTCAATATTACTTGACACACAGATTTTGCCAATAGCACTTTCAGGTTCCTCTTCGGTGCACAAGAAGAAAGTCAAGCAGTGAGTTTTACAGCTCTTGTTATTTAATAAGCTGTGAGGGTATTTGTTCATAAACTTGTTTGTACAATCATACAGGTACACTTAAGAAATAATACACACAAATTGCATTTTATACATAAGTTGGCCACTCCAATGGCTAACGTCAAAATACAGAGTTGAAACTGTACAGAAACCTCAATTTGGGCTGTGTTTGCTGAACAGTTTATATCAGTACTTATTATAGAGTATGACACAGGATAATATATCCTTTACAAATAGATTCCTTGAAATATACAGTCATGTGCATACTATAGATTACGAGAAGTCCAGCATGCCCGTTCCAGTGATTGTTACATTCAGTTTTGTTCCTAACCTACTCCACATATATCCCCTTTGGACAGGAAGCTACAATCTTACATCATGGAAGTAACATTTTTAGAGAAGAAAAATCAAATAAAATATAAACCTTAAAAACAAAACATTTAACAGTGAGCTTTAGAAACCAGACTAAAAATTCTTCAAGTCATCTTTGCTTTTAATACTGACAATTCAATAAAAGATTTTCTTCTGGGCTAAATTTATAAGGACCAAGCATGGGTTTGACTTAGCTATACTATCATGCATCACAGTTGACAAGTGGTAATGTAACTGTACTTTTGCTCATGCCCGATGCTGCTTGGACAGATGTTGGTTTTGCAAGCTGTTTAGTTGGGTTGGTCCCCTTTTAACAGGCTTTCTAAATTTACACACCCAGGTAGGAGCAGCATTAACTTAATTGGTAAAGTGGTTCCTGAAACCCTGTAAAATGTCAGACATAGTATGCGTGGTTAATGCATTTTTGTACAAAGACATTTTGGCTTAGATTTCCCAGTGGCCACTGGCTGTTCCTAAAACATTTAAAAATCCTTGGTCTGACAGCAGTGCCTCTAAGGTAGTGAGAAGTGCTGTTGAGTCTGATTGTAAGCATCTAGCCTTTCTGCGATTTCTCAAATAAGCTCACTTGATCTTTATCTACAAGCATCAATGGAGTGTGGCAATGGGATAAAACTTAAGATCCACTTATTTCCTTAAGTCTTTTGGAATGAGTAGACTCAGCAGTCCCTTCTTTTCTGGAAGATTGATTTCTTGAAAGCAAGTGCTTCTTCAAATATGGCCTCACTCTCATAACCCTTTGGAGTGCAGATGCTCTTCTCTACTCTTGAGAACAGCGACCAACAGCTGTTGAAATACAGCTCGGATATTTCTTGGCATACCAGTAGGTCGTGCAGAGATTTTTCAATTGTTCAATGGTTAAGGCCACAGTACAAACCTTCCGATAGGTTTTTTAAAAATCAATAGAAATCACTTCTCTTTGTTATTCCTTGAGGCAGTGATGCCATCTATGTGAACTGGACGTATTGCATGTGGTGTACTTAGATAGCAGCAACCAAGAGGAACATGATGTGTAGGGACGGAAGGAAGACCACTACCCAATTAGTTCAGAAACCTTGGAAAATCGTTGGCCTCACACCATGAACTCATTGTTCCCAAATACCACCACCTGCTGGTGAGCACTGAAGTCAGGTTCAGCACTACGCTTTTTCCCGATGCTCGAGGTCCCATCAGTTGGATCTTTGGGCTTCTGGGCTGAGCGCTTCAGCATCTTTAGTTTTTGTTTGCCCTTTTCTGGATTGAAGGTGCCTCTACTTGTAAACTGTGGCCTCTCTTCTTGAACTTTCAACTGGCTGTATGCCCCATCTCCATCTGCTCTTTGCTCAGGGCTGTTGGCAATATTGTGGGTGTGGTATAAAGTGTGTGGGGACGGTGATTTTGAACGAAAACGAAATCGTCTTCCTCCTTGAGGTAAACCAGATGATGACGACGACGACGACATGGTAGGTGACGAATGAACAACTAAATCAACCGATTCCAAAGAGTCTGCTTTCTTCCTTAGCGGCCTCCTCAGCCTGTTCACTGCTTCAGGTCGGTGTGGGGTGATGGAGCTCACTAATTTTTTTTCTGTTCACAAAGTAAAACAAAAATGAGATGGCAGATCTCATTACAAAGAAATACTATTTAGGTTATTTGTTAGGCTCACTGTTATCAGTAAACTGTAACACAAAGTTAGTATTATAGTTGTGGAAGAGTTAGTATTATACATACTAGCATCAGAATGAAATTTGAATTTTACAGTAGAGAGATCAACTTTGGCTTCCCAGCAGGAATATCAAGCTTTCAGTCAGGGGAGCAGTATCACCAGCGCATTAGGGCAGATTAATTTGTGAAGTCTCCAAGCTGACTGTTCATACTAAAGCTTTCAAGTTAGTAGAACTGAAAAGAAACTTAAGCTATCGGAGCTGGAAAGATTTTTAAAAACCATTTCAGCAGAGTTGGAGCTAAGCGGCAGTGGTTAGTTAAAATGGCCAAGACTAGAAGTCACAGCCCTAAACTCCCTCCAATGGTTTTAACAGAGTTTGGTCGAGGCGAGTAACCAACTTGCTTCCTAGAACCACGTCACTAATATAAATATTTTATTGAAATTGTATACATTAAGCTTTATGTGAGTTTTCTATTGAAAATTTGTTGGTCAGGAAACAGGAGATGCGAAAGGAAGCAGAATGGCGAAGTCCAGAAGCTGTGATGCCTTTCCTTCATTGGCCCTCAAGCTAATTGGCTTCCCATTCTTTACTACTGGCCGAGCACAAAGCCATCATGATTAAACTGCCCCTCCACATGACTGAATCTATCAATCAATCTATCCACAATCACTGCTTTACCCTTCCTCTGGTCCTGACTGAACTCAGCCCCACTCTGACATTGACCAAACCTATCCTGCTAGCTCTGTGCTCTATAATCTATCTACAAAATGTCACCAGCACTCTCCAGCCTCAATCTATCCAGCTTATCATCCATCCATGTTCATCTCAACACGTGGCATACTGTAATCAAGAAATATCCAAAGTTTAAATACAATTTAAGTGAAATGTTACAAGACCATAAAATATAGGAGCAGAAGTTAGGCCATTCAGCCCATAGAGTCTGCTCTGCCATTCGATCATGGCTGATATGATTTTCATCCCCATTCTCCTGCTTTTTCCCCATGACCCTCAAGAACCTCTCTCAGTCTTAAATATACTCCAAGATCAGGCCTCCACAGCCTTCTATGGCACTTAATTCCCCACTCTTTGGCTGAAGAAATTTCTCCTTATTTCCATTTACTCTAAGGCTGCGACCTTGAGTCCTAGTCTCTCCTACCAATGGAAACATCTTCCCAATATCCACTCTGCCCAGGCCATTCAGTATTAGATTAGATTACTTACAATGTGGAAACAGGCCCTTCGGTCCAACAAGTCCACACCGACCCGCCGAAGCACAACCCACCCATACCCCTACATTTACCCCTTACCTAACACTACGGGCAATTTAGCATGGCCAATTCACCTGACCCGCACATCTTTGGACTGTGGGAGGAAACCGGAGCACCCAGAGGGAACCCACGCAGACACGGGGAGAACGTGCAAACTCCACACAGACAGTCGCCTGAGTCGGGAATTGAACCTGGGTCTCAGGCGCTGTGAGGCAGCATATTCTGTATGTTTAATTAGATCCTCCACGCTCCCTCCTCCCCCCCAGCCAAACCTTCTAAACTCCATCAATTATAAGCCCAGAGTCTTTAAATGTTCCTCATTTGTTAAGCTTTTCAAACCTGGGACCATTCTCGTGAACCTTTTCTGAACACACTCCAGGGCCAGTACATCCTTCATGAGATATAGGGCCCAAAACTGTGCACAATACTCCAAATGTACCCTGACCAGAGATTATAGAGCCTCAGAAATACACCTCTGCTTTTATATTCAAGTCCTTGCAAAATAAATGCCAACATTGCATTTGCCTTCCTCACTACTGACTCAAATTGCAGGTTTACTTTGACAGAATCCTGCACTAGCACTCCCAAGTCTCTTTGCACTTCAGACTTCTGAATTTTCTCCCCATTTAGAACATAGTCCATGCTTCTATTCTTCCGACCAAAGAACATGACCTCACACTTTCCCATGTTGTACTCCCATCTGCGACTTCTGTGCCCCCTCCTAACCTGTCCAAATCCTTCTGCAGTCTTCCTGCCTCCTCAATGCTATCTGTCCCTCTACCTAGCTTGATATCATCTACTAACTTAGCTAGAATGCCCTCAATTTCTTCATCCAGATCGTTAATCTATAAACTAAAAAATTGTTGTCCCAACACGGAGTCTTGCGGAACACCACCTGTCAGCAGCTGCCATCCTGAAAAGGACCCTTTTATTCTCATTCTCTGCTTTCTGCCAGACAGCCAAGTTTCTATCCATGCTAGCAACTTGCCTCTAACCCCATGGGCCCTTTATCTTACTCAGTAGCCTCCTGTGTGGCACCTTATTAAAGGCCTTCTTGAAGTCCAGGCAGACCACATCCATTGGCTCTCTTCGGTCTAACCTGCTCGTTACTTCCTCAAAGAATTCTAGCAGATTTGTCAGGCATGCTCCCCCCTTACTGAAACCAAGCTGACTTTCCCCTATTTTGCCATACACTTCCAAGTATTCAGAAATCTCATCCCTCACAATGGATTTCAGGATCTTACCCACAACTGAGGTTAGGCTACTCAGTCCATAATCTTCCATCTTTGCCTTACTCCCATTTGAAGCAGGGGTGTCACATTACCAATTTTCCAGCCCTCTGGGACCATCCCTGATTTTAGCAATTCCTGAAAGATCACCACTAATGCTTCCATTATCTCCTTAGCTATCTCCCTTAGAACTCTGGGGTGTAGTCCATCTGGTCCAGTTGATTTATCCACCTACAGGCCATTCAGGTTTTCTAGCACCTTCTCCTTGCTGATGGCCACCGTACTCAGCTCTGACCCCTCACTCTCCTGAATGTTTGGGATATTACTCATGTCTTCCTCCGAAGACTGATGTGAAGTAATTATTCAGTTTCACAGCCATTTTCTTGTTCCCCACTACTATCTCTCCAGTGTCATTTTCTAGCATTCCAATGTCCATCCTTGCCTCTCTTTTGCCCTTTTGTATATCTAAAGAACTCTTACAGTCTTTTTATATTACTGACAAACTTACCTTCATATTTAATCTTCTCCCTCCTTATTTCTTTTTTGTTGCCCTCGATTGGTCTTTGTGAGCTTTCCAATCCTCTGGTTTCCCATTGGTCACATTATATGCTTTCTCTTTTGCTTTTATGCTATCCCTGACTTCCCTGGTCAGCCATGGTTGCCTCATTCTCCCAGTACCATGTTGCCTTATCCTTGGGATGAATCGCTGCTATCTCTAGAATTACTCCCAGGAACTCCTGCCATTGCTGTCCCTGTTAAACTCCTCTCCCAGTCAATTCTACTCAGCTCCTCTGTAGTTGCCTTTATCAGCTGTAATACCATTACCTCTGATTCCACCTTCTCCCGCTAAAATGGCAGAGTAAATTCAATGATATTATGGTCACTGCCTTCTAAGGGCTCCTTCACCTTAAGCTTCCTTATTAAGTCTGCCTCATTACACAACACTAAATTCAGTATTGCCTGTTCCCTAAAGGGCCACACCACAAGCTGCTCCATAGCAGCTGTCGTAGACATTCCACAAACTCTTTGTCTTGCAATCCATTACCAAATGATTTTCCTAGTTCACCTGCATACTAAAATCCCCCAAAATCACTTGCTTTTCCTACACATCTTTTCTATCTCCTTGTGCATCTTGTGCCCCCTCTTCTGACTACCATTTGGAGGCTTGTACTTAACTCCAACTTCACATTTGTGCTTCCTCAATTCTATCCACACAGATTCCACAGCATCTGATCCTACTTCATTTCTTACTATTAATTTAATTTCATTTCTTACTAATAAGGCATCCCCTATGCCCACCTGCCTATCTTTCAGATAGGATGTACATCCTTTAACATTCAGCTCCCAGTCCTGATCTCCTTGCAGCCACGTCCCCATGATGCCCTGCCAATTTCAAACTGCGCCACAAGCTTATTTACCTTACTCCTTAGACAGCATGCATTCAGATATAACAGCTTCAGTCCTGTATTAACCATCCCTCATCTCATTACCATTCATTTGATTAGTAACCCTTTCCATACACTCGGTCCTATTTGAGTCTGTCATGGAGATTTCTAATAACCTCTCCTGAGTTCTGTACTCTCAGCTCCTCCTCTAATTCAGGTTTTCTAATTACCTCCATAACTGAGCTCAGCCCAGGCTACCACCCCCAATTTTGTTTAAAGCCCTTTCACCTTCCTGGTGCAATAAAATATTAAAGGAGTTTCTTTAAAGCATGAAAGGTTAACAGGCTGGAAGATTTTAAAAGGTACAAATGGCATCGATTACCAGAACATTCTGATACTGCTCCCTCAGAATCCATGCTTAGATTTTCAAAGCTGTCTGCTGTTCCAATTGATGCTTCTGATTCAAGGGTTTCATCATCAGAGGCGCGTGGCTCCAGAGCAAGCATTTCAAAAGTCAGCTCCTCCCTAAAGGAAGATATTTTAAAAAAAATATACAGCAGTATCCAAATATTAGAAGACATGCACTGAAATATAAGTTCATTAAAAATGACAACTAGGCAACCCCTTATGCCAAGAAATTAGAAGTGCTCTTCCTTTCAACTTGCAGAATCAATGGTCAACTCATCCTCACTGGATCAGTTTGTGCTTCCTTGTGAACAATGTGGCCACTCTCAACGTGTAACAGCAGTCAGAAAGCTGGTCTCCATATGAGTGAGCAATGACAGCTTGGACTCGACACATACACTATGTACCAATATATGTCACGAAGGCAGTGATAGTAAGCTACACGCATCTGTCTAATTTTACAACAAGGAAATTTTACATTCAAAAGTACTTAGTTACCCAAGCCAAGGAGGAGGCTGAAATGTTTCTCCTGATCTTAAAAAGGAAGGTTGGCTTACTGCATACAGCTATGCATGACAAGCACTTCAGGAATCAGCACCATCTAATTAATATAAAGAAGCTTCTGTGGCTGTCTATTTCTGAGGATCATGACCTTGATTTAAAAGGTACAGGATCAAATCCTTTTGTTACCTGTAATTCCAACTGAAAGGAATAGAAACTGGAAAGAAGGGAACATTTATGCAGCCTTGATAACAATGGCCAAACATTCCTGGAGGTAGAAAATCTCTCGCACTGACACAGAGATCTAGCTTGAGTATAAAAGTAGTGACACTACTATCCTATAACATCAAGAGCACATTAAAACACTGTTCCCAAAATTCAACACTACAAATTGAAAACACAAAGCACTGAAGCTGAAATCACCAAACCAGCACCATTTCCTGGCTTCCATTTCAGCAACTATGAATACTGCACGTAAGTTTGACGATAGAATCAGATGTTGTCAGCTCCTCGAGCGCCAATCATACATTGCAAACTTGCATCTCTTACTTTTCTTTTTGCAGAGTCTCTATCTGCTCAGTTAGCGCCCTCTCCTCCTGCTGCATGGCTGCCTGCTGTTGCTCAGTCAAGTCCATGTCAGGTGACTCATCAGCACTTGCCGTTTCTTCAGGAACATCTGCAACTGATGGCAGTCGCATTCCAATTGGAGAGCCAGGGCTACTGTAATTTGAGCGGCGAAGGCGACCTTTACCCTATAAAATCACAAAGAACAAGGAATACAGTGAGGCATCACACCAGCACTGAAAGCAATACATGATAGACACTAGTCTGTACACACCAGTAATTGGCATATCAAATCAAATGGTACGTTCTTTTGTTTGCTTGTAAAAGGCTGAAAACAGCCCATACTCAAACAGCCCATGCTTGCCAAGCCCAAAACAAAAAAGTTTCCTGTTAGATGTAATTGAGCAACACTTGCTGAGTTCTCAAACAGCTACGCTAACAACCAATTTAAGGTAATTTGCCAAGCTTCTAACTGGCTCACTTATGTTTAGCAGAATTGATACACAGAGATATGCAAGGGTCTGTTATCTACAACAAAAGGAATATGCTCAAGCTTCGCACCTTTTTGGAATTATAAGAGCTCTTGGAAAGACTGAAGTTTCCCTTTGCTTTCTCCATGGCACTGCATCAGCCAGAGAGCCAAGCCAATAATCAATCAGCATCCTTTTTCTTCCAATAGTATAAATTGCTGTGATCATTTGAAGTTTAGCATCGTTATATCTGTCCTATTTAGTGCAAGCGAAACCACTTCGCCAATATGTCTCTTCTATTCACTCAAACATCTAGCCATACAGATTTGTTTCTTAATTTCTTCTGTATCTTAATTAAGCTCTGGTTTTAGATTAGATTTATATTGAACTTGTTAGCCATCCCCCAGTCACCAAAAGTTAAATCCAAAATTTGGATCTCAGTATCATCAAGCCCTACGCAAGACCATCCTGCAGTGAAACATTCATTCACATTATGTTTGATGCAGAAAAGCATTTCTTGTCTCTCTGTGCTGAAAGATATCAGAGCAAAAGCAGCTTGACCTGTACTGCATTCAGGTCTTTGCAGGATGGGATGAGAGCAGAAGCGAAGGGCTGAGGATGGAGCATAAGATGCACTGCAACTCTGCATAGCACTATAAATTTTATAGGACTTTTGTATTCATAACATGTTAGCTATTTTACTTCTTTCCTTCAAAGCTATTGCTCTTTTATGGATGATAAATATTTTTGTTTCCAATTAAAAAAAAACAGGAAAGTTGCTTACAGTCGATTTCAGCTAAACACAGAAAAAACACTGCAAATCAAATTATAAGGGATAGGATCAAGCATTTTAAGCTGGGAAGTGGCTGTAAATCACTCCTGCGACAATCAAGCACCAGAAGTGGAAGGTTCTTTAGCCTCAGGATGGTGTTCAAATGAGAGAATGTGATTTTCCAGCACAATCTGAAACTTCTGAAAGCAGTTTCTTCTCAATTCCTATCTAGATAACTAACAGTTCAAGTATTGGTTACAATGACACATAGGAGAACACCACATCACAGATTTACACACACACACAAACTACAAATATTTAGAAATACAATCTAAACACAATACAACCAATCACTAGCCTGCTTCCACTCCAGCAAATGGCCTTTTTTTAATCAGCGTCTTAATCTGAAACATAGGCTCAAAGGTCATTAACACAGGGCAAGACTCACTTACTTAATAGAAGCCCTCCCACCCCAAAATTCTAAAATTATTAGAATCATTGTTTTATTTTAAAGCACAGAAGAAATGAAGCTATGTGACCATCATACAACCATCAGTATCAATCCTATTTACAGGTTCTTTCAATTAATGATTGCCCTCCTTATAACTGACAGGTGCAGCTTATTAGTATAATGGCCTTTCACCTTGGTGATAATGGTTCAAAATCCAGACTGATGAGACAAACTCCTCCTCTGTCTTTAAGGATCCAGATGAAATGAGTTCACGTCATTCCAGTTTCTTTTTAGTTAAGTGTCCACATTGATAAAAAAATGACTGAATCCAATATTAAATTGAAAGACAATATTGTGAAATCTAAATTCAATGCTCCTCACATACCATTTGAACATGGGATATTCCAGAGTACGTCATACCAGAACAAAGTAGAGAAATATACATCTTATTAAATTGTGACGGTTTACAGCTACCAGGTTAACCCTAACTGCAAGAAACAAAACCTGACCCCCGATGTTCAAGATTAAACTAAAAAAATGAATAGAAAATGATTTTAGAATGCTTTTCTATATTCGGGATCATGTGGAAAGCAGGTTTTGTTGTGCTGAGCATGTGCTGGAGTGGTTACAGTGCTGATGTAATCTTTTATAAATGCCATCACCAAGAAAGGTCAATCACTACAAGCACATATCAGACAAACCATTACCTTTTTATTACCATTCGGCTGCATGGACGGCAAAAAGAAAACATGAAAATTTCAGCAAATCTTATTTCCTCAGAGAGGGGAATGGAAAGGGAAAAAGAGAGAGCGCGAAAGAGAATGTGATTGTGAAATGGTACAGATGTGGAGTTTAAAGATGACTCACTGGCAGTCAATCAATTTATTTCCAATCAACTGTTATTTACTGATGTGCAGTGGTAGTTACTGATGTTACTATTGACTATTAATGACATACTGACCTGCATGCCATCAAGCCAAGTAACTAACTCTTACTGCCCATTGTTGGATGATTTGGTAGTGGTTTCATTAAAATAAAAACAAAAACTTCTATTGCCTATCAGAGATATAGCACTCCAATAGTACATCACAACATGCTGAGACAGATACAGAACTTCACTTTTAAACTACTGCACAAGTGCAGTGTTCCATTTTGCCCAATCAAAAAGTAAACAAGACCAAGCTCATGTCAAGCAAAATGAACTATTTAAGCATTCTTAACGTGAATGTACAGAATTAATTGCTAGAAGCAGAAATTCATACTGCAACTTGACAAACATGTTAACAAGGTGCACGCGACACCACATTCCTTTAAAACCAATATGCTTCTTTTTAGGTGGGAACTTGACAGACTAACTTTAATGGGCTGATGAACAGAGATCCTGTCTAAAAGTTAATAATCTGGTTGAAAAGTGGGCAGACTGGTGGTCACCCCACAATAACGCAACAATGACTGTGAAATAAAAACAAAGTGCAGAAGAGACTGGGCACGTCTGGCAATTTTTGTGGACAGAGAAACAAAGTTAATATTTCATGTCCAGTGATCTCCAAAAGACTTCTAGAGTTAATTTACTACAAAGCAGCACTAGACATAATCAGAACTTTGGAGTGGTGCTGGAAAAGCACAGCAGGTCAGGCAGCATCTGAGGAACAGGAAAATCGACGTTTTGGGCAAAAACCTGATGACTTTCCTGCTCCTCGGATGCTGCTTGATCTGCTGTGCTTTTCCAGCACCATTCCAATCTAGACTCTGGTTTCCAGCATCTGCAGTCCTTATTTTTACCTATAATCAGAACTTTGAAAGGCCCAAAGCCTCTGATCAGCAATGTTCAAATTTAAAGCTAGTCAGATTTTCAGAGTTGAACCACAGAAGAAGGCCTTTGTTCCAACACTGGTTAAACACTTCTGCTAAGGGTAAACACTTCTGCTAAGTTAAACCTAACACAGAGAAGCTTACCTTGCGCATAATATGTTAAATTTCGAGAGGCAAAGAACTATCCCAGAGCTCACTATTTAAAGTAAAAATTAACTATTTTGTTCTTTACTTCCAGAGGACATTAAAACAACAGCTTTTACAACTCCTTTCTCTTGAACCTATCTTTTACCTCTCGCTTGATAATACTGGTCCGATATAAAACCCCGAATAAGATTTTTTAAAAAATCATGTTTCAAAACCAGTCAGCTTTGTTGATTCTCCTTTGTACATTTTCCTCCAAGTGGGTTTCGATGTTCTACTGCACGAACATCTTACAGAGAGTTCTTCAGCTAGCAGTGTATATTCATTGGTGTCCTTAACAGTTCTCCTCCTAACTCTTGAAAATGTCTGGTTTTATACCCTCAAAACGTCAGATCATTTCATTGGATTTGATGTTGTCAAAATGATAAATTCAAATTTGATTGACTTCGGTATCTTGGGGCATAATTTAAACTGACTGGCCAAATTTGAATTTGTTTTTGTATCATGGCAGTTCATCTGCACTATTGGACTCAGAGTCAAATGTTACATTTTCACTTCTTTCAGTATGCTCTGTGCCTCTAAGTCTGTGCCAACCTCCAGTCTCTCAAAGATACAGTACACGTCTACACCTTCATAACACATTTTATTTAAAGTACAGTGCACTTTAATTCATTTACGTATTTTATCACTTGATTATATCATGTACTGAGAATGTTAGTGCTTTAAATTTCTACAAAGTAGAGCAGAATCATAGAATTCACAGATCCACAACCATTCCATGTAATACCTTTCCATGCATGGACATTTTCTGCAGACTCAAAAATACAGTGTCATCTAAAAATATTTTAAAAAAAGCACATTTGTTTCAAACGCACCAACTTCTAGGTGGGTCTGTGCCATACTATTTCTGGTGTTGAAAATGTGTTGCTGGAAAAGCTCAGCAGGTCAGGCAGCATCCAAGGAACAGGAAATTCGACGTTTCGGGCATAAGCCCTTCATCAGGGTTCCTGATGAAGGGCTTATGCCCGAAACGTTGAATTTCCTGTTCCTTGGATGCTGCCTGACCTGCTGCGCTTTTCCAGCAACACATTTTCAGCTCTGATCTCCAGCATCTGCAGACCTCACTTTCTCCTCCTATTTCTCGTGTTGCCTGCATTTTTTGCACATAGCCAGTGAAAATGGACCTTTTAGTATGGTCAGTATGTTACTTGTATGTCAGGAATCAGTGATATCAGCAATCTTGTTGTAAGGTTCAGAGCTGATACAAGAGTAAATTTGTGCATATCAGCAGAAGTTACAGGATCAGGTTCAGAACCCCCATTTGAGCTTCCAGCTCTCTATCACAGGACCAACTGTACAAGTAAACTATAACACCCTCGGCTAATTGGAGTCGGAATCAGGTTTTTTCTTGGTCTGCATGGCTCAGCTATACCAAACTGACTCATAGGAATACAAGCCAGAATGTGAGTAAGACCATTTTACTTTTACCGAGCTATTAAAATAAGGAATAAGTTTACATATTCTAATGCTTTGTGTCAATGGTGGCCAAATAACTTATTTAGACAATGAATGTGCAGTGTGTGAATACAGAATCTATTTTGGCATGCTCAAACTAGCTTTACTTATCACAAATTAGTATGCAGATAAATACTTAGTAACAACTGTAAGTACTTAGTTATTTAACAGACACGACAAATAAACAAACAGGCTGGATGGTGTACCTATATAGTAAACTAAGCGACAACCAAACAAACAACACCAGCTGTACTTATACCAATAGCAGAGGCCTAGAAGATTGCTAAGTGGCGAAAAGAAAGCATGAATTGGTGTAAGCTTTCAACCATTAATATACCAATTCCTGGAACAAAGAAACTAAATAATGAGCACAACTAATTCCTGTCAAAACATTTATTCAACTATTCAAACAAAGTATGAGAAAGGGTTTGGTGACTACCATACAAATTACGAATGCTTATGAAAAGTACTGGAAAGCTTCCCTCTAGTCTATTGAAGTTGGACATTTTTGATGTTCACACTATGAATATTAATATTTTTAAATGAATTTCTTATGGAAAATCATGTTGCTAACTTTGAATAGTCTCTGATACTACAATGGTTTCTTGCTCTAATGTTGACTTTGCATATGGAAAGTTATCGTTTAGAACTCAATAGAAAATGGAGAATGCTGCAGTAGGAATACACTGCCATTATCTAAGACACACACAAAACATTCCAGCGTCTAGACACCTTTTCTCGCCCATTCACACTGTAACGGAACCAAACTACAATGGTCAAATATTCTCAAAATGCGGTTCTTGAAACAATCAACAGGAGCAGAAATGCAGTCAACCACAACTGTAGAATAACTTAACATAACCTCTCTTTGGTTTCAAATCAATTCACAACTAGATCATTTCCTATAGCAGCATGTAATGAATGGCATCATGGACAGGCGTCAGTGATATGGTGGGAGAAATACCTACCGGAATCGAACTGCGATTCATGCTCATGAATCTAACCGCTATTATAACCGGTTTCTATAGTAGAAAAGAACACGAAAAGTAGAGGATCAGGTTAGTTTTATCATGCATTCAACAGGAGCATGCAGACTGCAGGAAAAGGAATGTGTTTTGGTAGGGTTAATTATAGCATAATCATTTAATATTAGTTGTTTGCATTCTAGAAGTTGCATACAGCAGGTTAATACTCTTTCCATCGAATGGTTAGAATCTGAAATGTGCTGCTTGAGTGAGAGATGGAGGCAGATTCAATCACAGCTTTTGAAAGGTAACTGGGTAATTATCTGAAAAAAAAAGTTGCAGGGCTAAGGAACAAAGATCAGGAAAAAGTGGAACTATCCAAGTTGTTCATGCAGAGAACGTCAATGATGTGACAGACCAAATGGCCACCTTCTATGTTGTACCCATTCTATGACTCTTCTCTCCATTTGTTTTCTCCTGCCTCTTAAATATTACATTTGCTGAAGTACACATCTACAGTCATTGTGCTTCCTTTGGGAATTTCATCAAAATAATCAACCATTAAGTGTGATCACAAACCATGATTGTCGATGAGTTACTTAACTGTGGCAGAAATCTCTTTTGAATCTAATTCTGGCTAAGCTGATATTTGCATGTATAATTATCAACTGGTGTTACTATGGAGCAATTTTTAACCTAGCAAATGCACAAATGCTAAAGCCATCGGTAGCTCCAAGTCTCACCTCAACTGAGATTCAACATTCCATAATCATAACAGCAGAGCTTATATGTCTTACATCATCAAGGAAGATGATCTCTTCACTATTATTAAAGTTCTACCTTATATGTATTGGTACTTTAATTGAAGCATTCTGCTGTCAAACAATGGTAATGTTTTTCAAATTATCATTCATCTCTCCAAATGTTCAGTGAACTGTATGTTATGAGTGAGGAATTCACAGCAGATAGACAACACGTGACATGCAAGTCAGTGTGCAAGGATAGAAGTATAACAGGTGATTTTTCACAACTAAAATGTATCAGCAAAAGTGTTAGCATCCTCGATAATTGATTGCACCTTCAAGTGGAAGAGTTGCACAATATTTATATGTCATGGATTTGATCAGGAATTGAAGATTTGGCTCAATAAAAACTACTGATCTTCCTGTGTACCTGGACAAATATCTTCTATTAAGTCCAGAACTGAGTCACAGCAAATAATTTAAAAAAGACTGTGCCCAGGTGGAACTGGATGTACAGATTCCCATCTTACATTTACACATTCAACTATACTGCTTTACTCATGCACTCACATATTACATAGATTCATAACAGATTCATAGTTAGGTAAAGGGGCAGTACAACGAGATCTAGGCGTTGAAAGCAAGCATGCAGGTACAGCAGGCAGTGAAGAAAGCTAATAGCATGCTGGCCTTCATAGCAAGAGGAATTGAGTATAGAAGCAAAGAGGTCCTTCTGCAGCTGTACAGGGCCCTAGTGAGACCGCACCTGGAATACTGTGCGCAGTTTTGGTCTCCAAATTTGAGGAAAGACATTCTGGCTATTGAGGGAGTGCAGCGTAGGTTCACGAGGTCAATTCTCAGAATGGCGGGACTATCTTACGCTGAAAGATTGGAGCGACTGGGCTTGCAAACGCTTGAGTTTAGAAGGTTGAGAGGGGATCTGATTGAGACGTATAAGATTATTAAAGGATTGGGCACTCTGGTGGCAGGAAGCATGTTTCCGTTGATGGGTGAGTCCTGAACCAGAGGACACAGTTAAAAATAAGGGGTAGGCTACTTAGAACAGAGTTAAGGAGAAACTTCTTCACCCAGAGAGTGGTGGGTGTATGGAATGCTCTGCCCAGAAGGCTGTGGAGGCCAAGTCTCTGGATACTTTCAAGAAAGAGTTGGATAGAGCTCTTAAGGATAGTCAGATCAAGGTTATGGGGATAAGGCAGGAACAAGATACTGATTGAGAATGATCAGCCATGATCATAACGAATGGTGGTGCTGGCTTGAGGGGCAGAATGGCCTACTCCTGCACCTATTGTCTATAACCAGTCTCAATGTCATAAGCGACCAAAGCAGCAATTTTATTCACTAGCTTAAACATACAATATGAGAATGTGCTCTTTTAAATAGATTTTCAATTAGTAAATTATTAAAGCAGTGAAAACAAATTCGCTTGTCACTGAATTTCAATGGGAAATTATTAATACTGAACTAACTGAATATAATAGGGAAATAAAAGACAAACGTGCACAAGTTTCTACAGTAATACCCAGCATCACAATGCACACAGTTGACATAGGAATCTGGTTGTACAGACCATTTCTATTAGGACTGCTTTGAAAACACTGTTCACTATGGTAAGACTTCATCCTTGACTTAAACTTATAAGTGTTCAGATCTGACACATTTGCAATGTACTAACACCAGTACAATGCTTAAAGTAATTCAGAGAAGTGTGCTTTAACAATATCAGAAATGAGTTAGAACTTCATTGTGTATGCAGTACTGCTTTTGGCAATGCGTTTGATATCCAAGTAATCAAAAGAGAAGGTCCTTTGAGAAACTGGCCAGGCTGGACATGTGACTGAACCTTACTTCACATTCTGGAACTTCAACTCAATTATCAAACAAAGTACAACAGCAAGTCAAGTTGATGATGAGGAGAGAGATAAACAAACAAAAAGAATTTCAAATATCAATCACATCCAACTGAACCGACAGGAAAATGAGAGAAAGATGCATTTTTAAGTTAAAATGGAGCTACATTGGAAGAATGGGGGAAACTAAAACTCACCCCTCTCAACTTATTTAATCTCCAACTTTAATAAATGCCTGAGCATGTTTAGCCTCTATCTTTTGGCCTCAAATAAGTTCTAACCTTGTTTCTATATCGAGTAGAAAGACACGCTTAATGCTACAATCTTAATAGTCAGCCAGATAATGTGAAGTCAGCATGCCAAACTAAAGTTATGGGTTGATAATGGGCAAACACAGCAAGAAAAGAGCTTGCTGTAAATACCTAGTACATGATATATAGTCAGCAAAATTTGGACATTTTGAGAACACAGACAAGAGTGCCTAAATATTTGTAATGGTTTTACAGAGATTCAACGTTGGCCACTTGGACTTAGACACTATGTGCTACCAAACTGAAGTGATGTAAGACTGTTTACGTAAGGAAAACATACTATTCATTTAAATCAGAATAAGAAAACAGCATTCACTCCTACCATGTGGCCCTTCCTAAGGATGATATGAAAAACACATTAGATTAAACCAGTCACTCAAATCTTTGTTGACTTTAAACAAAGTAGCCAATTCACACAAACTCACAGAACAGCACGTATGTGGTGAATCTTCAATTTAATGGAACAAAGATTGTAACATTCAGAAAGACGGACAAAATGAGAACAAATTCTACCTAATGTTACAGGCAACCTGAACTAACAAGAATTCCAAAGGTGCTGTTTTCTGAGAGAATGCAAATATGTAGCAATATTTCTTCTAATGCAAGTACAGTAAAAGTAACCAAGATTTCAGTCCTACAGATCCAGAAAAGAATCAAGTTGAAAGATCTTACTATTGAGCGATGGATGAGTGACAGTCTGTTCTTGGCTTTGTTCTCTGCAAACTCCAGGCTGTTGATGTCCTTCAGCCTTGCTCGGTACTTGTTCATTTGCTCCACAATTATCAATTCCACACACCTTCAGGAAATGACAAACAGGGTTGAAGAAATGTTTAGGTTAAATATACTTCTGGCAAGGGCCCGTTGGGATGCAGTGGTAGGAAGTCCAGGTTAAGGAACATCCCTGAACAGGGATTATAAAAATGATTGTGGGTGGGGGGACAGTGAGAGAGTGAGTGTGTATGGGTGAGTGAGTGAGTGAGTGAGAGAGAGAGTGTGTGTGAGTGTGTGTGAGTGTGAGTGAGTGAGTGAGAGTGAGAGTGAGTGAGTGAGTGAGAGAGACTGAGTGCGGGGAGGGGAAATCAACCCCTAGTTTTACTACAAAAACATAATATACTCACTGAAAAACATACTCATATGGTCTTCTTCATTCGCCTTCCCTGATAATCTAATCCACAAATTCAAATTCTGTGGGGGGAGGAAAAAGCCATTCCCCAACCCTATTTCCTTTTTATTTGTCAATTCTCTTTAAGGTCTCTTCTTGCCCCACTACAACATACTTACCTCCCCTTAAAGATACAGGAGAAACTGTAGTGCCCAAAAAATGAACATGATATTAGCAAACTGAAAAATACATTTAATTTGGTTAATTCACTAAATCTTTAGATTTTCTATTTCAATGACAAAAAAAAAGTAAAATTCTGTATTCAAAACAGACTATTGTTTGCTTCCTTCAGATGACATCATGATCTTAGGACAGACAATAGTCCAATGCTTATCATTAGACTATCAATCCAGAGACCCAGGTTGCACTGGGGACCTGGGTTCAAATCCTGCCATGGCAGATGATATAATTTGAATTCAATAATAATCTGGAAATAAGAATCTAATGATGACCATGAAACCATAGAGGTCAGAGGAAGATTCTTTTCACAGAGAGTTGTGGAAGCAGAGTCATTAGGGACATTTAAGTGACTGCTGGACATGCGCATGGACAGCAGTGAATTGAGGGGTGCGTAGGTTCGGTTATTTTATTTTAGGTTAGGAATAATCCTCAGCATAATATCATGGGCTGAAAGGCCTTTTCTGTGCTATACTTTTCTATGTTCTATGTTCTAAAGGAAGGGTCGCTTATTTGCACTAGACTTCATCACATTTCTCGTATTTAAAAATGAATTGTACACATTGGAATTACTTGATGTAATAAACATTAAGACACTGGTAAAACTGGCAGCTATTTTCATAGATGAATCCAGGAACAATCTGCCTGACATGGGATTTCATAAAGATAGTACTACATAAGCTACCATCATAATGGGTCAACTTGTGCAATTGTTACAATAAAAACTCCAAAATCTGCTTTCACCATCCCAGCATTGTACCACTATGACTTTTTATTAGAAAGTGCCGGAGTTGTCATTATGAAACAAAAGCATCCTTACGCAGTGGTTTTTGAAATATCTTGTACGCTTTGTAATGGGTCAGTGGTGTCCGGACATCGAAGAATACATGGTGCAAAGACAATAGCCAGTGCATTTGAAGACATCCGGTTGGTTTCTTCTTGTAGTGCAATTCTGGAAATGCAGCAATTAAGTTGGATGAATGAGGGAGTAGAGAGAAACAATGATAACCTGTCAGCTCTGCAAATATAAAACAATATGCTGGGAATACACAGAAGGTCTTGCTATAGTCCTAGCAGTGAGGAAATCTTCATTTACAAGATGTACTGTTTGCACATTTATGATGGTTAAGCTGCAAGTTTGACAAAAAAATCATAATTATGATTTATGAAAAGTATTCTTACCAACTACACTTGGCAAATACTTTGCTGTTACCAATGCACAATGCTCAGTATACAAGGTCAAGCAGAACTCTAACCTTCTAAAAAGGGTGAAGTTGGAAATAATAAGAGTTAAACAACTGAATGATCAATTGTTAAAGTGTCTTGAGGCCAAGGTAGTGGATTAATTTTAGAAACAACCAGGTGAAGAGGAATGGAAAGGCAATAACATTTTGCATGGATGAGAACAAATGGTCTGACAGAACTTCAGACAAAATGCTCTTGCTCTGATGTGGATCATTTTTCCTTTAATGAAATCTTCCCCATACCCAGCATGAACTGAATCTAGAACTTAAAATATCGACATAATGTCTACCCTTAACCATGCAGAAAATGGTAAAGTGCAAATTGATCAATCTTCTGCTGCAGAACTACACTTCAAAATCTAATGCATATCAGTCAAATATTTACCTTACAAGATGAAAGATGAGCCGTTCAAGTGTGCTGATGTGAGTTCGAGACAACTGATCGATTATGGAATACACACCTCTAATTATTTCCTTTTTATCTGGGAGACCTGCAATTACACAAAATAATTTTTATCTCATCAAAACACACAATTCAATAATGGGGTGGAAAATTATATCAAGACTGATTGCTAATCTATAACTTTGATCAATATAATTTACTCTTTTAGATGTTTAATCATATAGAGCAAAAAGGCTGAAAGCAGCATTCTTGTTCTTCAATGAATCAGTTAATTAGCTCATGGAGTAGTAGGGTTGTTAAAATTAAGCTCAGCACAGAGATGAAAATGAGTTAAAATTCCCATCAGCATGCACTAAAAGGAGGGTGAATGCTGACAATTTGAAACAAAAGCAGAGTACTGGAGAAACAGCAGGAGACAGCTCTGTTGAGAGAAAAATCGTTAACATTTCAAATCCAGTGATCCTTTGTCAGAACAGTTCTCCTAAGAAGGATGATAAATTGAGGTGAAACACCAGAGGACTGTATATTCTGATAAAGCTATATCCCAGCAACAACAAGCCCTTTCAGAAAGGTTAGAAAGAGAAGGGGAGTGTCAGAACATCAGATGGATTAATTAGATCAGATCTACAGGACAACACTGACTGAAGTGTGCTGAAAAACAGCAGTTCCAAATTTTGAATATGTCATTAGTTCTTTAAGCCAACCTTAACCATTTTTACAATGCAAGTGAGACCACAGCAGGTTTTTTTTAATAGAGCTGTCTTTATAATATCTTATCAAGTGTTTACTTAATGCCTTATCATATTCTTAAACCTCTCTTGAAGTGCTTCACATACATTGAATTACTTCACACCCAGTGACTTCTTACCTATGCAAACATAGCAGTCATTTTATCACAGCAAGATTTACTGAGATGGACATACAGAACAGAAAACAGGATGCGGAACCTATCAACAAAGACGGCATACTTAAACTACTGGACTTGTGCCTCACTACACACTTTACATTCAACAATCAGATATACGAACAAATCAACGGAACACCCATGGGATCACCAATCTCGGGACTCATAGCAGAGGCAGTTATGCAAAGGTTAGAACAAACAGCCCTACCACAAATTCAACCCAAACACTGGGTCAGATATGTCGATGACACGTTTGTAATCATCAAAAACATGGAAATAGAAAAACACACAGAATCATCAACGCCACACTCACAGGAATCCGATTCACGAGAGAAGAAGAAAAGGATAGCCAACTCCCATTCCTAGACGTGATAGTACAGAGAACACCGTACGGAGAATTCACCACAAGGGTACACAGGAAAACAACACACACAGACCAAGTCCTAAACTATGAAAGTAACCACCCCAACACACACAAACGAAGCTGCATCAGGACACTATTCAAAAGGGCCACAACACACTGCAGTACACCAGAACTGTAAAAAGAGGAAGAGGAACACCTATACAAGGTATTCGCCAAAAACGGATACCCGCGCAACTTTATCAACAGATGCCTAAGAGACAGACCACGGAACGAGGACATGCCACAACCAAAAGGACTAGCCACACTACCATACATCAGGAGCGTTTCAGAACTGACAGCCAGACTACTGCGACCCTTAGGACTCATAACGGCACACAAACCAACAGCCACGCTCAGACAACTTACTAGAACAAAGGACCCGATACCCAACATGAGCAAAACTAATGTAGTTTACAAAATACCATGCAAGGACTGCACAAAACACTATATAGGACAAACAGGAAGGCAGCTAACAATCCGCATACTTGAACATCAACTAGCCACGAAACGACACGACCAGCTGTCCCTAGTAGCCACACACGCAGACAACAAGCAACATGAATTCGACTGGGAAAACACTACTATCATAGGGCAAGCCAGACAGAGAACAGCCAGGCAATTCCTAGAGGCATGGCATTCATCCACAAACTCCATCAACAAACACATCGACCTGGACCCAATATACCAACCACTACAGCGGACAGCTGAAACTGACACCCGGAAGCGGCAAGGACAGACCACTATAAATACCGGAAGAAACATCAAAGAAGCGCTTCACAGGAGGCTCCAAAGCACTGATGATGTCGCCTAGCCAGGGGACGAAACGTTTGCAACAAAAACTTCCAGCTCGGCGAACAGAACCACAACAACGAGCACCCGAGCTACAAATCTTCGCACAAACCTTTACTGAGATGTGTTCAGTTTAATCTGTTTCTTAGTAGTGTTGGAGAAATCTTGGCCAGGATATTCGGAGACCCCTCTCCCGCCTTTTTTGGGACCTGTCTACTTTCAGGTTTATTCCTCCAATATTCATCTCAGTGACTTCTTAACCCAGTCAGAGAAAAAGTCAAACTTATTCAGCACTCGGTCCCCTCTTACAATATGGTGAACTGTTACTACCCATTCTTACTAATGACTTCTCCCTGTTTACAAATTCTTCCATGGCCTCTCTCCAACTGGGATATACAATATTTCACCAATTTACATTTCTGCTCAGCCCCTTCGCTCTTCAGTCTAATTTGCTCGGCATTTTTGTCCCAGTCGAATGTTCCAGCAGAGCATTTTAATACTCCAAAATTGTTTTCCTAAACACCCCATTAGGAGAGTTGTGGAACAGTACCCAACAACCCTGTCTTTATGCCAGAAACTCAGACTTAAGTCTCCCAAGGAAAGTACGTACACCATGGCCAAACAAATTAAATTTAAGCATGTAAATCCTTCTGAGAGTTACCAATGATAGGCAATAAAAGCAAGAGATTCCTGGTTAGTCATGCAATACCTCAGTAATATCATGTTAGCAATAAGTGGCATATTCGTTCAGTGCTGCCTCACATCTCTCAAAAATGCTTCATATACTCAGAATTACTTTGAAATCTCTTGACCTCATAGATAAACATGGCAGTCATTTCACAATGTGAAGCAGAGAAATTGCAGCCTACATTATCATTATGTGCAGCTCCAGACTACAGTATGCATATATTAATGTAAGTTGTCACAGCAACTCTGAATCCTTCGGGCTCAACCGGCTGGTGGCCAGTGTCAAGATTGGTCCCAGATTTCTTTTTGCCTGTAACCCCAATCTTAAAAAAACACATGCAATATTTTCTTCATGAAAAGGCGTAAACTGATATTACAGCATGTATAGCTCTAATATTAGGATTACAGCTTCCAAAATCAGATGGAAACCTTTTCCAAAAAGGTTGTACTTCTTCGGTATAAATAAATCTTGGGAAACTGGCCTAAACCCAGGTTGAACAGTTCATCAACTTTACCAACACCTTCCATCCCGACCTCAAATTCACTTGGACTGTCTCAGACTCCTCCCTCCCCTTCCTAGACCTTTCCATTTCTAGCTCGGGCGACCGACTCAACACAGACATCTACTATAAACGGACTGACTCCCACAGCTACCTGGACTACACCTCCTCCCACCCTGCCCCCTGTAAAAACTCCATCCCATATTCCCAATTCCTTCGTCTCCGCCGCATCTGCTCCCAGGAGGACTAGTTCCAATACCGTACAGCCCAGATGGCCTCCTTCTTCAAGGACCGCAGATTCCCCCCAGACGTGATCGACGATGCCCTCCACCGCATCTCCTCCACTTCCCGCTCCTCCGCCCTTGAGCCCCGCCCCTCCAATCGCCACCAAGACAGAACCCCACTGATTCTCACCTACCACCCCACCAACCTCCGTATACAGCGTATCATCCGCCGTCATTTCCGCCACCTCCAAACGGACCCCACCATCAGGGATATATTTCCCTCCCCTCCCCTATCAGCGTTCCGCAAAGACCAGTCCCTTCGTGACTCCCTCGTCAGGTCCACACCCCCCACCAACCCAACCTCCACTCCCGGCACCTCCCCCTGCAACCGCAGGAAATGCAAAACTTGCGCCCACACCTCCTCCCTTACTTCTCTCCAAGGCCCCAAGGGATCCTTCCATATCCGCCACAAATTCACCTGCACCTCCACACACATCATCTATTGCATCCGCTGCACCCGATGTGGCCTCCTCTACATTGGGGAGATGGGCCGCCTACTTGCAGAACACTTCAGTGAACACCTCTGGGACGCCCGGACCAACCAACCCAACCACCCCGTGGCTCAACACTTTAACTCTCCCTCCCACCCCACCGAAGACATGCAGGTCCTTGGACTCCTCCATCGCCAGAACATAACAACACGACGGCTGGAGGAGGAGCACCTCATCTTCCGCCTGGGAACCCTCCAACCACAAGGGATGAACTCAGATTTCTCCAGTTTCCTCATTTCCCCTCCCCCCACCTTGTCTCAGTCGATTCCCTTGAACTCAGCACCGCCCTCCTAACCTGCAATCTTCTTCCTGACCTCTCCGCCCCCACCCCACTCCGGCCTATCACCTTCACCTTGACCTCCTTCCACCTATCACATCTCCATCGCCCCTCCACCAAGTCCCTCCTCCCTACCTTTTATCTTAGCCTGCCTGGCACCCTCTCCTCATTCCTGATGAAGGGCTCTGGCCTGAAACGTCGAATTTCCTGTTCCTTGGATGCTGCCTAACCTGCTGTGCTTTAACCAGCAACACATTTTCAGCTCTAAACCCACAACCTTCTGACTCGGAGAAAAGAGCAATTAACTGAGTCAAAAATGGCAAGAATCAAAATAGACAGCACGGAAACAGACCCTAGGGTCCAACTCATCCATGCCAACCAAATATCCTAAATTAATATAGTCCCATTTTCCAGCACTTGGCCCACATCCCACTAAACCCTCTCTATTCATACAAACGAGCAGATGCCTTCTAAATGTTGTAATTGTACCAGCCTTCAGCACTTCCTCTGGCAGCTCATTCTGTACATGCATCATCCTCTGAGTGAAAAAGGCACTTCTTAGATCCTTTTAAATCTTTCCCCTCTCACCGTAAACCTATGCCGTCTAGTTTTAGTCTCCCACACCCTGCGGAAAAGACCATGGCTATTTAACCCATCCATGCCCCTCATGATCTTATAAACCTCTATAAGGTCACCCCTCAGCCCCTGGCACTCCAAGGAAAATAGCCAAACCTATTCAGGCTCTCCCTACAGTTCAAACCCTCCTAATTTGGGAAGATCCTTGAAAATATTTTTGGAATACTTTCAAGTTTCACAACATCGTACCTTGAGCAGGGAGACCAGAATTGCATGCAATATTCCAACAGTGGCCTAACCAATGTTCTGGAATGCCACAAGACCTCCCAACTCCTTTACTCAATGCTCTGACCAATAAGGCAAGTATACCAAACGTTTTCTTCATTATCCCATCCACCTGCAACTCCACTTTGAAAGAACTATGAATCTGCACTCCAAGGTCTCCTCGTTCAGCAGTAATCTCCAGGACCTTACCATTAAGTGTATAACTTCTGCCCTGATTTGCCTTTCCAAAATGCAGCATCTCACATTTAAACTCCATCTGCCCCACTCCTCAGCGCATTGGCCCATCTGATCACAGTCCAGTTAAACTCAGAGGAAACCTTCTTTCCTGTCCACTACATCGCCAATTGTGGTGTCACCTGCAAACTTACTGACCATACCTCCTATGTTCACATCCAAATCATTTATATAAATGATGGAAAGCAACAGACTCAGCACCAATCCTTGTGGCACACCACTGGTCACAGGCCTCCAGTCTGAAAAGCAATCCTCCACCACTCCGTCTTCTACCTTCGAGCCAGTTCTGTATCTAAATAGCGGGTTCTCCTTCTGTTCTGTGTGACCTAACCTTGCTAGCCAGTCTATCTTGAGGAACCTTGTCGAACGCCTTACTGAAGTCGATACAGATAAGGTCCACAGCTAAGCCCTCAATCCTTTTTGTTACTTCTTCAAAAAACTCAATGATATTTTCCATCCGGCCAAAAACACACATTTCATTGCATACACAGAAAATTGATCACAGCAGCTACATATGATATTACTAGAAAATGCCAGCCAAAAGCTGAATTCCTTGTTTTCTTCATCTCGCCTGCATGTTACTAAAATGACTGAATCCATTTCTATGATTCACAAATAACGGAATGGATACAACTCCCACTTACCCATTGCTCGCAGAACCTCATCATAGAGTTCAAACGTCATCAAAGGATTGGGGAGGTCCCTCAACCATTGTTTGAAAACACTGGCAATGACATGAATGTTATACTCATCCAGATTCATGCTGTTAATATCTGCAAGAAGAAATCCCAGTCAGTCCAGAAACAAGGAAATAGCAAGCAGTTTTAAAAGGCTCCCAGATGGAAATGAGAATCATCTACATCCCACATTTTAAAAGTATATTTTTGACATGTGGACACACAAAAGCAAAGCCTGTACGTTACACAAATAGTAAGCTGTTTTGAACCTGTAATCCACATAGTATCTTAATGTGGAATGTTATTGAATTTTAACCAAGCAATGACATAAAAAGTGCACCCCATCTCATCACCAGCAACATTAAAACATTAGTTATAGCCTTTCATAGCATTTATAAAACTCTAGTATAGAATTACTCATTGTACTCTTAAATTTTGTTTGATTCAGTTTTAAGCAAACATATGTTAAGGTGACACTTGGAACTGCAGAACAGATTCCAACCTACAATTGGAATCTGTCAAAGTACCCTGTTTGGGAGCCTTCCTTACCTGTGTCCAGGCCCTGTTTGAGCTCCTTGATTTTATTGGTTGATCCAGACTTCCTATAGATTCCTTCAGTATACAAGCCATGCATTTCAATGTAGTTGATCAGTTTCTCCACCACCAATGGAACTGACCGCTCATCATTGGTAAGTCTGGAGACCTCCACTCCGAACTGCCGAGATGATAACTCGGGGTCATACTGTACATCAAACAGAAGACTATGTAAACCAATGGTAGCCTAGAGTAATTAGTGCCCCCATATCCCTCAAATGTCTCAGCCAGCAAAACGTAATGTCCAATATGAATTGAACAATAAACAATGGAAGGTCCCAGCTTTCAGCTTCAATCTGTAGAGTTAACCAGCAGTAGAATTATCATAATTAGTCTCAATGTTTGGAGATAGGGAGGAAAGCAATAAACTAGCCATAGGTCCTAATAATTATCTTGTGTAGAGACCACATAGGTTTTACTTTAGGAAATACAAAGTGAAATTGCAAGTTGGACTAAAATAGGAGAGTTGTGGAACATGTAAAAAAAAAATCAGGTGCTGTGTATTTTTGAGCTGAGATTTTATGCTGTTGTTTGAAGCAGTGAGTGCAAGAATCTGAGACTGAACTGCACCATGTCTTTTGAGCTTATAAAAAATTCTGCCTGACAACAATCCTATCCGATTGAGCTATACGGTTAAAAAGCTTAAGTATCAAAGGCAGCAGAGAACAGAAAAAGAGCCTGAAGGCAGAAAGCATCCAACTCTCCCAAAACCCCCCCACTCTCTTTCCAACTGGAAAGTCAGAAAAATTAAAAGCCTTAAAAAAAAAGCATTCTAAAACAAGATCTAGGGCTGAACTGATAAACTACTGCAGTGAAGAACAGTAATGATTTTTTCATGGTCATGGTGAAGGGGGCAGGAGGAGAAGGTGTCTATGAATTGGCACCTGGCTTCAGGAGTGTAGAGATCGGTATGCCAAACTACCACTGTGCCCCCCTTGTCTGCTGGATTGATGAGGAGGTTGGGTTTGCAGCAGAGGGAGTGGAGGGCAACATGTTGTGAGGGTGAGAGGTTGCAGTGGGTGGGGGAGGAGGGGGGCGGTGTGGACAAGTTGAGGCAGTCAATGTGTTGGCAGCATTGGTAGTTTGCGCACTGACCTCTACACTGCTGAAGCCAGGCGCCAACTCGCGGACACCTCCGCCTACAGACTGCTTGATCATGACCTCACCCCCGATCACCAAACTATCACCTCCCAGACCATACACAACCTCATCACCTCAGGGGATCTCCCACCCACAGCCTCCAAACCTCAGTCTGGGAACCCCACATGGCCAGTTCTACCTCCAACGTCAAAAGTCACAAACATGACTGCCCCAGCCGACCCGTCGTCTTGGCCTGCTCCTATCCCACTGAATTCATCTCCACATACCTTGACAGTCTTATCCTCCCCCCCCCGGTCCAGGAACTCCCCACCTATGTTCGAGACACCACCCACACCCTCCACCTCTTCCATGACTTTCATTTCCCCAGCCCCCAACGCCCAACGCCACATCTTCACCACGGACATCTAGTCCCTATTCACATCTACCTGTCATGATGAAGGCCTCCAAGTCCTCCATTCCTTCTTCCCCCGTCATCCCCACCAGTACCCTTCCACTGACACTGTTAGTTTGGCTGAACTGGTCCTCACCCACAATAATTTCTCCTTTGAATCCTCCAACTTCCTCCAGATCAAAGGGGTAGGCATGGGTACCCACATGTACCCCAGCTAGGCCTATCTCTTCGTCAGGTACATGGAACAGTCCATCTTCCGCAGCTACACCGGCGCCATTCTCCACCTTTTCCTCTGCTACATTGATGACTGTATCAGCACCACCTCGTGCTCCCACAAGGACGTTGGAACAGTTCATTAACTTCACCAACACAGTCCACCCCGATCATAAGTTCACCTAGACCATCTCTGAAACCTCCCTCCCCTTCCTGGACCTCTCCATCTCCATTAATGGTGACCAACTCAACACGGACATCTACTACAAACCTACCGACTCCCAGAGCAACCTTGAGTACACCTCCTCCCACCATGCCTCCTGTAAAAACACTACCCCTTATTCCCAATTCAACTGCCTCCACCGCTCCCAGGAGGACCAATTCCACCAAAGAACAGACCAAATAATCTCCTTCTTCAAAGACCGCAAATTCCCCTCCTACATGGTCGACGATGCCCTTCAGCACATTTCCTCCACTTCCTGCACCTCCGCCCTCAAACTCCACCCTCCAGCTGCAACAAGGAGAGCACTCCCCTGGTCCTCACCTTACACTCCACCAACCTCCAGATGCATCGCACCATTCTCCACCATTTCCGCCACCTATAGACAGACCCCATTGCCAGGAATATATTTCCCTCCCCACCCCTATCCACGATCCGTAGAGGCCATTCTTTCGTGACTCTCGTCAGGTCCACGCCCTTCACCAACACCCCCCCCACCTCAGCACCTTCCCTTTATCTCCATCCGAGGTCCCAAAGGAGCCTTTCACATCTGTCAGAGATTTACCTGCATTTCCACACATCATTTACTGTATCCATTGCTCCCAATGTGGTCTCCTCTATATTTTTGAGACACGACACCTACTTGAGGAACGCTTCAGAGAACACCTCCAGGACACATGTAGCAAACAACTACACTGCCTGTAGGTGAACACTTTTACTCCCTCTCCCACTCCCCCAAGGACATTCAGGTCCTGGGCCTCCTCCACCACCAAACCGTTACCACCCAATGCCTGGAGGAAGAATGCTTTATCTTCTGCCTTGGGACCCTCCAACCACATGGCATCAATGTGGATTTCACCAGTTTCCTTATATCCCTTCCCTCCACCTCATCCCAGATCCAGCCTTCCAACTCGGCACTGCCCTCATGACCTGTCCTACCTGTCCATCTTCCTTCCCACCTATCCGCTCCACCCTCCCCTCTGATCTATCACCTTCACTCCCCACCTTCATCTACCTATTGCATTCCCAGCTACCTTCCCCCCAGCCCTATCACCCCTCCCATTTATCTCTCAGCCTCCTTGGCCCACAAGCCCCATTCTCCTGCTCCTCGGATGCTGCCTGATCGACTGTGCTTTTCCAGCACCACACTCTCAACATCTGCAGTGCGCACTCTCTCCCTGAATCAAAACTGTCTCAACTAATTTCAACAGATGGTGTTATTGGAATTTTATAAAAATCTAGAATTAACAATATAATCATGACCCTGAATCCATTGTCAATTGTCAAAAAAAACTCATCTGATTCACTCATGTTTCAGTGAAGATTGTCCGGTAAAGTCTGAAAAACAAGAATGGCTTAAAACTGCAAAGCTGCCACTCTCAGAGCACTGTTCACAAAGAATTTGAAGCTCTGCTAATTCAAGACAACTTACCTTTTTGGAGCATTTGATTGTAGTTTTCAAGCAGCACTTTCTATGGCAAGCATACCTACATACTGAAAGAGAGGTGAAAAGTAGCCTAACATACAACACAACATATACAAAGACATTTTTATCTGAAGTTAATTTTGAAAGATGCAATTCAGTTGACCAGCTTGATTTAAATGCACAAGTGTGTAATATTGTAATCACCACAATCGATAAGATATTTACTCCATTAGTCCACATGGATTCATACAAATAAAACTGGATACAACAAATATTTAAAAGTTCTCAAGGCAAAAGCCAACAGGCAAAACTGCTTCACCTAGCAGTGAAGGTATTATGAAATCAGTAACTACAGAAAAATAGTGCAGCAGGGTTTAGTTCTGTGGCCATGATTATTTGCAAAGTATATTAATAATTTAGATGACATAAGTGAATGCACCATCGCTGTATATGCAGATGTCACAAAAATCAGTGGGAATGCAAGTGGCAAGAATGAGAGAGAAATTTCATAGAGGGATATAGATAGATTAAGTGGCTAGGTCAAAACCTGGCAGATGGAGTTTAAATGAGGAAGAAAGTAGGCTCTCCACTTGGACAGGAAAAAAAATAGAAGAGCTTTAAGTGGAGAAAGACTGCAGAGGAATTTGGGAATCTTTGTGCATGAATCACAAAAAGCGAGCATCTAAATTCAGCGGATAACTGGGAAGGCATATGGACTGTTGTCCTAATGGAAGGATTGTAAAAAGAAGTCTGACAAAGTTTGAGACCGTACAAGACACTAGTCAGGTCACATCTGGAATTTTGTGAAATGTTGTGGTCCCCTTATCTAAGCAAAGAGACATTCACATTGGAGGCAGTCCAGAGGAGGTTCACTAGGTTAATACCAGGTAGGAGGGATTTTATGAAGAGAGGTTGAGTATATTGCACATGTACTAAATGGAATTTAGAATAATGAGAGGCATGTTATTGAAATATACAAGGTTCTCAGACGGCTTGACAGGTAGATGTGGAGACTTCTTATCCCTTTGTTGGAGAGTTTAGGACCAAAGAGCATAACCTCAGAGTAAGGGGTCACCCACTTAAGACAGTGATGAGGAAGAATGTTTTATTTTCTCAAAGTGTATACGTGGAGTTTTTTTTTTACTGCAGAGGTTGTAGATGCTGCATTGTTAAGTATATTCAGGGCTAAGACAGACATTATTATCAGTAAAGAATTCAAGACTTTGGCAAAAAGGCAGGAAAGTGGAGTTGGGGAGTTATCAGATCAACCACGATCTAACTGAATGGTGGAACAGGTCCAAATGACCTAATCTTTGCTCCAATGTCTTAAGATAATAGATTATGGAAGTAGACAGAACAAATGGCCCCTTACAGACAATTAGACACATTTCAAGGAAAAAGGCAGACCAGGGAATATGACAAGTAACAGGCATACTATGAGGAAACAGAATTTCTTAAAAAAGTAAAAATTTCTTGAAAGCAAAAATTTTGTCTGCTCTTCAATTTTGGTGCAATATCTGTAGGAACTTACACTTGCAGACGCAGGCTCTGTCCATCATCCAGATAAGAGAGGAACAGCATTCACAGTAGGTGGGAATACTGTACTGTGTAGATTTGAAAATATGACCATTGTACTCCTCCACCTGTAATCAGATATATCTGGCTCATAAAAATCATTCTAATATTTAGGGACAGCGATAAAATACTGTTCAAAAAATTGCATCATTCCCATCACCTCAGAAGAAAATTAATTCCAGTACTACTTCTGCACTCAAATGGTGGGAGGCTTCACTACAATAGGCACTCTTAAGCATTAAAATAAACATACTTCTAATAGTTCAACATCAATTGAACACACCGTTAAATTAGAATAAAAATACACAAATTCAATATATGAAATAGGAGCATACGGCGGCCAATCATATGCACATCCTTGCACGTGTTTTGATTTCCACATATCCATATACCCTCGATAACCTCTGATAAGATTCTTGATGGCAAGACAATCTGCCTGTGCCTTAAAAATGTTCAATGTCTCAGCTTCTATAATGTTTGAGACAGAATTCCAAGTCACAGAATCTTTTATGAGAAAAAAAGTTCTCATCTTGGTTCTAACAAGGTGACCCCTAATTTCAACGCAGTGCTCCCTGTCTGGAATGACCCACAAGGAAGCATCCTTTCTATGCCAACCTTGTCATGATTATTCAGGATCTTATACACTTCAATCAAGTTGCATCTCATTCTTCTAAATTCTAGTGTAAATCAGCCTAGCCTGTCAAATCTATTCTCAGGAGACAACTGCTCCTTCCGGATAGCAATCCTCTGAACCTTTTCTGAACCACTTCCAATACATTTGCTCCTTCCTTAAACAAGGAGACAAAAACAGTGCTTGAGATATGGTTCTCACAACTGACCCTTAAAATGAACCATAAAATCCTTACTTCTACATTAAATTCCTTTAAGTCATTGATGCAAACTGTAAAAGGCTGAGGTCCCAGTGGGACTCCATTATGACAACCTGCCAATGAGACAAGGGTTATTTTCAGCCAATCTTCTACCAATGCTAATATGTTACCTACTACACTATGAGCACATATTTTCCACAACTGCCTTCTGGAATCCAAAAACAGCATGTCTTCAGTGCATGGGCCACTTCTTCAGAGTCTAATAAATTGGTTAAGCGTGATTTCCTTTTTACAAAACCATGCTGTATCTTCCTAATTGTGTAGAACCTTTAAATGTCCAGCTATAAGCTAACTAATGAATGATTCTGACACCTTCCTCATAAAAGAGGTGAAACCAGTTGGCTTCTGATTCCCCATTATCTTCCCTTCCTTTTTGAACAGGGATTATATTTGCCACTCTGCAGTCTGGTAGAACTTTTTCTGAATCTGGGAATTTTTGGAAAATTATCACAAATGCATTTAATTGCCCACAAGTGACTTCTTCTTATACCCTATAATGGACATCTGGATACAGGTTTGTTAGTCCACAACTCATTGCTTTGCTTGGTACTGCTTCTGTAATGAGTTTAATTTCACTAAGTTTCTTTCTCCCTTCCACGTCCAACAAAAGAGCTTCACATACGATCATATGTACATGGCAAACATAAGACATGAGTATGATTGGATAGTAATCACTATAGGACATGGAAAACCAACAATGAAGACAAATTTTAATTAAATTTGTTTGCGCTGTCGGGTAATTTCTGTGCCACTATTTATTGCTGGTATTTTGCATTCACTCAAGTCTGTCTTAACAGTATTTCACATTTTATGAACTGTACACAAATAAACAATTATACACAGATTTAGAAGGTCCAAGATTACTAGGTAAATGTGTTATGAGACAAGTCCATGAGGATTTTTTACACAATATATATTCAGTCACAAACTGGGTGTCAACACTAGATGTCAGTCCAGAAATGAGACAATATACTGAAGACAGGAATGGTGTAAATATCAAACACAATGTTTTGTGTAGCTAGAATCACTGCAAAGCAGGAATATTAGAAACCTGAAGCTTTACTATTAGCATATCTGATTACTCAAAAATATTTAAATAGCTTATACCTCTTAACAGGGCTGGTTTAAAGAACAGGTGGCTTAAAGAAAGTATAGAGAGTAAGAGAGGTCCTGAATTTACTTGGAAATGTGTGATATTTCAAAAATACCATTATCGTTCAAACTAGACAAATTTTTGATGCTACAAAGACAAAGTGAATTTTGTCCCCCACTTGCTATCATTATAGTTCCTTGGAGCAGTTATTGCTTTTGCTTTTCAAGAAATAAGTCAATTGATAAGGTAGCACAATACAGAAAAAGGCCCCATAAACACAGTGCAGTTCCTGTTATGCTGTAGGAAGGGTAATTCTACTAAAGAGTACAATAAATCCCTGCAAATAATAATTTCAGATGCCTGAATAAGAATACGGAGGACAACAGTTAGCTCAGGTTGGAAATAGGTGCAACTGGAGTGCATTAACAGATTAATGGAACACAAAGAGTTTGGTGAAACAGACAAAGAACGTAACTGGGAGTCTGACAATACTTAATTACTTACAATGTCAGTTTCTTTCTTCCGTCTCTTCTTCCTTTCAACTTTTTGCGCCTGTGAAACAAAGTCGGATTTTTACGTGAGTGAATGTGCCCGCACATGCATACACCCACACCCATGTTTCTAGGCAACAGGCAGTCAGGGAATCACACAAGCTAGAATGTAAAACTGGACATTTACTTCACTGATATAATTAACAAATCTGATCAATCTCGGGCTTTCCATCACACTTGCTTTTCCACGAACTTCTCTCATGAACAGCTGAGCTCGAGGTTTGTTTTCACAGATGCCAACAGCATTTCAAATAGGAATTTAACTTGCAAGAGTCCAGACAGTGTTGGCAGACTAGAGAATCGTGTCGAGAATGACAAATGAGTTCAAACCTGTCTTCAAAAACTATCAATAGGAGGGGCCACTGGATTGCAAGCAGCAGCAGAATTCCTGGATGATTTCACCAGAACACACATGAACATTGTCACAGTTCATCTCGTCTAACTCAGCAGAAGCACATGATTAAAATGGTATAGAATGGTGCCTATGCCGATTAGGCCATTAAGGGAGATCGAGTTGTGATTTCAGAGCCTTTTTGAATTCCCACCTATCCTCGGAGTCTTAACATTGAAGTCTTATGGCTTCAGGTTTAACAGGGCCAAGGAAACCTCCTGCTGATTACCATGTACCAATGGATCCCGTCTAAGCTCTGCATTCTTGCCACAAGTTGTGAACAGTGCTGGATAATTAAACAGCTCACCGAGGTTCCACAAATCTCACCATCCTCAATGATAGAAGAGCCCAGATTAGTGGAAAAGATAAGGGTGAAGCAATCACAGCAATCTTCAGCCAGAAGTGAATGATTCATCTTGGCCTCTTCCAATAGCCCCAGCATCACAGATAACAGTCTTCACCCAATTCACTCCATGTGGCATCAAGAAACAGTTGAATGTACTGGACACTGCAAAGCCTATGGGCCTGATAAGATTGTGATAGTAGTAATACTGATGTTTCATACTCCAGAATTTGTTGCTCTCCTAGCCAAGTTGTTCCAATACAGCTACAACACCAGCATCTACACAACAACTAGAAAATTGTCCCACAAAAAGCAGGACAAATCCAACCAGTCTACTCTCAACCACAGTAAAGTGATGGAAGATGTCATCAATAGTGCTATCAAGCAACACCTGCTGAGCAATAATATGCTCCATAACATCCAGTTTGGGTTCCATCAGGGCCACTCAGCTCCTGACCTCATTGCAGCCTTGGTTCAAACATGGACAAAAGGGTTGAATTCACAAGCGAGGTGAGAGTGATGCCCTCTACATCAAGGTTGCATTCAACCGAGTGAGGCATCAAGGAAGCCTGGCAAAATTGGAATCAAAGGGTATTAGTGGGCATACTTGCCAGTGCTTAGAGTCATACCTGACAAATAAGAAGGTGGTTGCAGCTGTTGGAGGTCAGTTATCTCAGCTCCAAGAGTTCCTCAGGGTAGTGTCCTTGGCCCAAGCATTTTCAACAACATTTGCAACTCCTCAGATACTGATGCAATCCATGTTCAAATGCAAAAAGATCTGGACAACATCCAAGCTTGAGCTGACAAGTGGCAAGTAACATTTGCACCAAACAAAGGCTAGGCAATGGTCATCTCCAGTAAGAGACAATCTCATCACTGCCCCTTGACATTCAATGGTGTTACCGTCACTGAATTCCCCACTATCAGCATCCTTGGGGGTGGCATTGACCAGAATATCAACTGGACTCTTCACATATACAGATAGCAGATCAGAACTAGGAAATCTGCAGCGAGTAACTCATCTCCTATCTCCCCAAAGCCTGTCCACCATCTACAAGGAGAAAGTGAGGTCTGCAGATGATGGAGATCAGAGCTGAAAATGTGTTGCTGGAAAAGCGCAGCAGGTCAGGCAGCATCCAAGGAACAGGAGATTTGACGTTTCGGGCAGAAGCCCTTCTTCAGGAATGAGGAAAGTGTGTCCAGTAGGCTAAGATAAAAGGTAGGGAGGAAGGTCTTGGGGGAGGGGCGATAGAGATGTGATAGGTGGAAGGAGGTCAAGGTGAGGGTGATAGGCCGGAGTGGGTGGGGGCGGAGAGGTCAGGAAGAAGATTACAGGTTAGGAAGGCGGTGCTGAGATCGAGGGAATCGACTGAGACAAGGTGGGAGGAGGGGAAATGAGGAAACTGGAGCAATCTGAGTTCATCCCTTGTGGTTGGAGGGTTCCCAGGCGGAAGATGAGGCGCTCTTGCTCCAACCGTCGTGTTGTTATGGTCTGGCGATGGAGGAGTCCAAGGACCTGCATGTCCTCGGTGGAGTGGGAGGGAGAGTTAAAGTGTTGAGCCACGGGGTGGTTGGGTTGGTTGGTCCGGGTGTCCCAGAGGTGTTCTCTGAAACGTTCCGCAAGTAGGCGGCCTGTCTCCCCAATATAGAGGCCACATCGGGGGCAGCTGATGCAATAGATGATGTGTGTGGAGGTGCAGGTGAATTTGTGGCGGATATGGAAGGATCCCTTGGGGCCTTGGAGAGAAGTAAGGGAGGAGTTGTGGGCACAAGTTTTGCATTTCTTGCGGTTGCAGGGGAAGGTGCCGGGAGTGGAGGTTGGGTTGGTGGGGGATGTGGACCTGACGAGGGAGTCCCTTCCTGACAGCATTGCGAATCAATGTACAGCATTGGACTGCAACAGTTTAAGAAGGCAGCTCATCATCACATTCTTGGGGCAGTATGGTGGCTCAATGGTTAGCGCTGCTGCCTCACAGCACCATGGGCCTGTGTTCCATTCCACCTCAGGTGACTGTCTGTGTGGAGTTTGCACATTCACCAAGTGTCTGCGTGGGTTTCCTCCGGATGCTCCGGTTTCCTCGCACAGTCCAAAGATGTGCAGCGCAGGTGGATTGGCCACACTTAATTGCTCCATAGTGTCCAGGGATATGTGGGCTAGATGAATTAGCAGGGTTACAGGTGTATGGTAGGGAGTTGTGGGTGGGTCCAGGTGGGATGCTCTTTGGAGGGTCGGTGTGGACACCATGGGCCAAATGGCCTGCTCTGCACTGCAGGAATTCCGTGGAAAAACTAGGGATGGGTAAGAAAATGCTGGCCAGCCAGCAATGCCCACATCGCTACGAGTGAATAAAACAACAGTCTTTCACAATCATACTTTTCAAGATGGTCAAAGCTTGCTATATTCATGTCTCTCCCTCACCCCTTGCTCACCCCCATGGTCTCTTAAAGTTAATACGTGGTGCCATCTAATTACTTCTTGACTTACCTCACTTTTGTGGTTATTATTTCAATATCTGTGGTCCTACATTACAAATCTTGGATTTTTACCTATGTACGTCTCAAACAAATTGAGCTAAATATCTTAAACATCTCACCTTTCCAGTGTTATTCTCCAGAATTTTGTATTCCATCATAAACTCATCTAGGAACACCTTAAAGGTGTTGACCCACACTTTGACCGGAGACTCATTCCAATCACGTTGCTCCTGTCTCATCGTTTTCTCCAGAATCTGCTCAAATAGCGCATACAAATCTTTGTACCGAATGCTCTTCCCATTATCCATCTGTGACAGAAATACCATGACACTGAACAAAAGATAAGAGTATCATAGCTAGGGTCATGCTATCCCTCCCTGCCACTTAATCTTTGATGTGATACCTCAACTTAATATGTTGGATTTATTGTAAGTTAAGAATAAATTGCTCCCTCCTAGAAAATAGATGATAATTTAGCAACAGCTTTGACAACTTTCTACTCCCTTAAACAAAAATTTATAGATGGGAATGAAGGCAATTCTACAGGATCAGGAAAACAAATCCAGTCTAGATCATCAAAAAGCAACAGTGAAAAGTTCTCATTATGTAATTTACAGCTTACAATGAATGCTTCATTTCCCCTTCCATTCCATCAATATATGGTCAAAATCCTCATCGATCTGAACCTACACTCACCGCTAAAGCTGCTGAATAAGAGTTGAATATATTTAAACGGAACTCTTTAAGGGATTTCTTAAAAACAACATCCACAAATGTATCCTTCTTGCAGTCATCAGTGTCCAGGTCAGTGATCTAAAAAGGTAAAGCAAAAAGATAAAATATTCCTTTAAGTATGAATGTAAGACATTGTTAACTTACAGACGAAGAGTCTTTGTTAAAATAAAATTTGCAAATTTTGAGTATAACAAGGTTACTTGGGATACTAATGGAACCCTTTCAAAAATCACACTCAAGCACTGGCATTCATGACTCTTACATAAGTATACCGGTTAATTGCTAAGTAAAGATTTCTTCATTCTCCCCAAACAACAAGCTTCCTTATAAACAATAAAAGGTGCACTGCAAACCATGTCTATTTCTGCCAAGCCTGCCTCTGTCCAGTTAGAAATAGGCTGTCTTTGCCAAAACCCATTTAATGCAGGCTCTCCAATGTAAATAGAGAAAGGTCTCATTCCATAAGTTTGATGCAGATGTGAATCTGTGTTGTTATTTTTCAGCTTGTTGCATCTACCCAGTTTCCTTGAGAATCAATTTTGCTGCTTTGTCCATGAGAACCTTAGACTTGATTGTAGAGTTTCACACTTACCTTCTTCTGCAGGAATTCATTCATACACTTGAAATCATTGGCACTGGTAATAATCTGTAACTCGTCGTGCTGGCACTGTATGGGCTCCAAGCCCACGTTGCTAATTTTCACACTCCTCCTTCGCTTTACTTTTGGTGATGGCTCTTTATTCTCCTTAAATTCTTTCCCTCGCTCTAGCCCTAAATCAGGACTCCTGGGTGGGGTCAGATTATGAGATATGAGTTCCTGACCTGAGGGAGATGAGAAAATCAAGATCAACATCAAACAAATTGCTGCACAGGTATACAGAATCAGTTATCATCAGCACATCAAACAACTCTTCAAGACAGTGAAATGCAGCATTTATGGAAATCTAAAATCCTGAGGTCAGTCTCGATTTTGGGAAAAAGCTCTGTGCCTGAAATTCTGAGCAGAACATGCTCATTTTCTAACTTGGAGTCCTGGTCTGAAATGCCAATCAACACAATCAGGTATATTAATTAAATCAGATTACATATACATGCATATGTCCTGAGCTCCATTTCACTGCTTACTGTACATATTGCTCAAGTAGATCAGTTATATTCACAAAGCGATAAGCTTTAAAATACAAAATCATTCAAATCGCCCAACCCTTGTGCTAATCTTCAGTTCAACGCAAAATCTCTAAGAACACAAATTCTCAGATGAAAAGTGTATTTCTGGACATTCCATTAATAATCTTAACTCATTGATCTAAGTACCTGGCTGCATTCTGAAATTTCCTAATTCATTCACTTCTAGGTTCACCAATCCTCTGGCGTATTTCAAGACAGAACCTGCGTGCTCTGACATAAAGCAGACAGAGAGTGAAATTGCATTTGACTAATCCAGTATATATCTGGTCAGGCTTGAAATCTGATTTATATGCTGTTCACATTCATTGTAGGTGTGGTCTCCCTGATGTTGCAATTTTTACTTTTGGCTCTTATTTCCAGCATTCATTTATTTTCAAATTAACCACCCATTATTTGTGGGATGTGGGTATCGATGGCTGGCCAGCATTTACTGCCCTTGCCTAGGTGCCCTTGAGAAATCGTGGTGAGCTGCCTTCTTGACTCATGGCAGTCCATCTGCTGTGGGTTGACCCACAATGCCACTAAGGAGGGAATTCCAGGATTTTTGACCAAGTGACACTGAAGATATGTTTCCAAGTCAGAATGGTGAGTGGTGTGGAGGGGAACTTGCAGGTGATGGCATTCCCATGTACCGGCTGCCCTTGTCCTTCCAGATGGAAATGGTCATGGGTTTGGAAGGTGTTGTCTCAGGACCTATGATGAATTTCTGCAATGCATCTTGGATATATGGCTGAATGTCGATGGGGTGGTGGTTAACTGTCTTTTATTGGTGATTGTCATAGCTTGGCTTTTGTGTGATGAAAAAGTTACTTACTGCTTGTCAGGCCAAGCCTAGATATTGTCCAGATTTGACGCACTTGAACATGGACTGAATCAGTATCTGAGGAGTCACGAATGGTGAACACTGTGCAATTATTGGTGAACATCCCCACATTTGACATTATGATGGAGGGAAGCTCATTGATGAAGCAGTTGAAGACAATTGGGCTGAGCTCACTACATTGAGAACTCCTGCAGAGATGTTTTGGAGCCGAGATGACTGACCTCCAACAGCACAACATGTTCCTTTGCATCAAGTATGATGCCAACCACAGGAGAGTTGGCTCCATTTACCCATTGATTCCGGTTTTGCTAGGGCTTCTTGATACTCAGTCAAAGGCAGCCTTAATGTCAAGGACTGTCACTCTCACCCCCCCTCTGGAATTCAACTCTTTTGTCCATGTTTGAACCAAGGCTGTAATGAGGTCAAGAGCTGGGTGGCCCTGGCGGAACCCAAACTGGGTGTCATTATGCAGGTTATTGCTGAGTAGGTGCTGCTTGAAAGCACTATTGATGACACCTTTCATTACTACACTGACATTCGAGACAAGAACGATGGGACGGTAATTGGTCAGGTTGGATTTGTCCTGCTTTTTATGTGCAGGATGTATTTGGGCAATTTTCTAATTGTTGTGTAGATGCCAGTGTCGTAGCTGTACTGGAATAGCTTGGCTAGGGGAGCAACAAGTTTGAGAGTACAAGTCACAGAGATGTACAGCACAGAAACAGAGCCTTCAGTCCAACCTGTCCATGCCGACCAGATAGCCCAACCCAAGCTAGTCCCATTTGCCAGCACCCAGCCCATATCCCTCCAAACCCTTCCTATTCACACACCCATCCAGATGTTTTTTAAATGTTGAAATTGCACCAGCCTCCACCACTTCCTCTGGCAGCTCATTCCATACACGCATGACACTCTGCTTGAAAAGAATTGTCCTTTGGGTCCCTTTTATATCTTTCCCCTCTCACCCTAAACCTATGCCCTTTAGTTCTGGACTCACCCACCCCAGGGAAAAACCTTGTCTATTTATCCTATCCATGGCCCTCATGATTTTATAAACCTCTATAAAGGTCACCCCTCAACCTCCGATGCTCCAGGGAAAATAACCCCAGCCTATCCAACCTCTGCCTATAGTTCAAATCTTCCAACCCTGGCAACATCCTTGTAAATCTTTTCTGAACCCTTTCAGGTTTCACAACATCCTTCTGACAGGAAGGAGACCAGAATTGCATGCAACATTCTAACAGTGGCCTAACCAATATCCCGTACAGCCGCAAAATGACCTCCCAACACCTATACTCAATACTCTGACCAATAAAGGAAAGCATACCAGACGCCTTCTTCACTATCCTATCTACCTGTGAGTCTACTTTCAAGGAACTATGACCTGTACTCCAAAGTCTCTCTGTTCAGCAACATTCCCTAGGAATTTATCATCAAATGTGCTGACAGTGCGATAGTCAGATGGAGTTGGGGACAACGGTGACAGGTCAGACAGGAGGGTGAAGGAAGACGGACAGACAGGACACGCCGTGAGGATGGTGCCAAGTCGGAACTGGGACAAGATGGGGGGAGGGGAAATGAGGAAACCAGCGAAACCCACACCAACGCTGCAGGGCTGGAGCGCCCCAAGGCAGAAGATGAGGCGCCACCCCTGCCCCAGGCGCTGGGCAGCCAGGGAGCGGTGACGGAGGCAGCCCAGGACTTGCATGTTCCCGGCACAGTGGGAGGGAGAGCCGAAGAACTCGGCCACAGGTCATTTACTGTATCCGTTGCTCCCGATGCAGTCTCCTCAACGTTGGGGTGACAGGACGCCTACTTGCAAAGCGCTTTAGAGAACATTTCCGGGACACCCACAACAACTAACCCCGACGCTCAGTGGTTAAACACCCTAACTCCCCCCCCCCCCACTTTGGCAAGGACACACAGGCCCTGAGCCCTAGCACCCCACCCCCGGACCTCCCCAACCCAATGGCACCACGGACCCCATCAGCTCCTCCACCCCACCCCAATCCTCCAATGCAGCACTGCCCCTACAATGCATCTGTCCATCCACCCACTCCACCACCACCCTGAAACACCATCACCTCCCACACCTTCATCCACCCAGTGCACTCTCAGTTACCTTTCCCCTAGCCCCTCCCATTTATCTCTCCATCCCGGAGGTTCCCAGCCTCATTCCTGATGAAGGGCCTTTGCCCGAAACATTGATTCTCCTGCTCCTTGGATGCTGCCTGACCTGCTGTGTCTTTCTAGCACCAAACCCTTGACTCTGATCTCCAGCATCTGCAGTCCTCACTTTTGCCCTTCTATTAAATGTATAAGTCCTGTATAACACCTCGCATTTATCTAAATTAAATTCCAACTGCCATTCCTCAGCCCATTGGCCCATCTGATCAAGGTGCCATTGTACTCTGAGGTAACCTTCTTCACTGTCCACTACACCTCTAATTTTGGTGTCATCTGTAAACTTACTAACTATAACTCATATATTCACATCCAAATCATTTATATAAATGACAAAAAGTAGTGAACCCAGCACCAATCCTTGTGGCACTCCACTAGTCACAAGCCTCCGGTCTGAAAAACAACTCTCCACCACCATTCCTGTCTTCTACCTTCGAGCCAGTTCTGTATACAAATGGCTAGTTCTCCCTGTACTCCACGAGATCTAACCTTGCTAACCAGTCTCCCATGGGAACGCTGTCGAATGCCTTATTGAAAGTTTGTGAGAAGATTTGTAGCTCGGGTGCTCATTGTTGTGGTTCTGTTCGCCGAGCTGGGAATGTGTTGCAGACGTTTCGTCCCCTGTCTAGGTGACATCCTCAGTGCTTGGGAGCCTCCTTCACAGGAGGCTCCCAAGCACTGAGGATGTCACCTAGACAGGGGACGAAACGTCTGCAACACAACTTCCCAGCTCGGCGAACAGAACCACAACAATGCCTTATTGAAGTCCATATAGATTACATCCACCGCTCTGCCCTCATCAATCCTCTTTGTTACTTCTTCAAAAAACTCAATCAAGTTAGTGAGACATGATTTCCCACACATGAAGATATGTTGACTATCCCTAATCAATCCTTGCCTTTCCAAATACATGTAAATTCTGACCCTCAAGATTCCCACCAACAAATTGTCCATCACCATCATCAAGCTCACTGGTCTATAGTTCCCTGGTTTGTCCTTAACACCTTTCTTAAATAGTGGGACCACATTAGCCAATCTCCAGTCTTCCGGCACCTCACCTGTGACTATCAATAATACAAATATCTCAGCAAATGGGCGCAGCAATCACTTCCCTAGCTTACCACGAAGTTCTAGGGTACACGTGATCAGGTCACAGAACATAGACCAATACAGTGAAGAACAGGCCCTTCGGTTCTCAATGTTGTGCTGACCTGTGAACTATTCCAAGCTCTTCCCCCTACACTATCCTATAGTCATCCAAATGCATATCCAAGGATTGTTTTAATCTCCCTAATGTGGCTGTTTAACTACATTGACAGGCAAGGCATTCCATGCCCTTATCACTCCCTGAGTAAAGAACCTGCCTCTGACGTCTGACTGAACTACAAATTGAGGGGTAATATGTTTATATCCCCTCGTACAAACTGACGTCATCATCCTAGGAAAAAGACTTTCACTGTCTACCCTATCTAATCCTCTGATCATCTTGTATGTCTCTATCAACTCCCTTCTTAGCCTTCTTCTTTCCAATGAGAACAGACCCAAGTCACTCAGCCTTTCCTCATAAGACCTTCCCTCCAGACCAGGCAACATCCTGGTAAATCTCCTCTGCACCTCTTCCAATACTTCCACATCCTTCCTGTAAAATAGGGCAACCAGAACTGTATGCAATACTCCAAGTGCGGCCGCACTAGCATTTTGTATAGTTGCAGCATGATATTATGGTTCCGGAACTCAATCCCTCTACCAATGAAACCTAACATACTGTATGCCTTCTTAACAGCACTATCAACCTGGGCGGCAACGTTCAGGTCTGGGAGATTTTCTTATCTATATTAAACTCCATTTGCCATTTCTCTGCCCACTTCCCCAGCTGATCAAGGTCCTGCTGCATTTTCAGATAATCTTGCTCACTGTCCACGATACCGTTTAATTTAGTGTCATCAGCAAACTGACTACTCATAACTTGTACATTCTCATCCAACTCACTGATATGGACAACAAACAGTAATGGGCACAGCACCGCATCCTAAGGGACTCCAACAGTCACAGGCTTGCAGTCCAACAAGTATCCTTCAACCATTACCCTCTGCTTCCTACCATCAAGCCAATTGTGTATCTAATTTGCCAGCTTGCCCTGGATTCCATGAGATCCAACCTTCCAGAGTAGCCTACCATGTGGAACCTTATCAAAGGCTGTAAGGCCTTTAGACTACATCCATCCAGACTAGGTCTGTCACCATGCCCTTGTCAAACTTCCTGGTCACTTCATCAAATTTGTGAGGCATGATCTCCTATCTACAAAGCCATGCTGACTACTCCTAATCAAATACTGTCGTTCCAAATGCATGTACATCTTATCCTTCACAATCATATTAAGTAACTCACCCACCACAGACGTTTGGCTTACTGATCTTTAGTTCCCAGGCTCTTTGATCCCTATAATTGGAAATTTTCTTATATCCCACCATGAAATTAGAGAAAATATTGATGCAATATCTGTGCCATTTTCCTATTGTCCCATGTCCCCAGGTTTGGAGGGAGCTGTTGATTGAGGAAGTTCTAGTCTTCAGTCCTATTGCCAGAATGCTGTCTGGACCCATGGTCTTTGCAGTATCCAGAGTCTCTGTTTCTTGGTTTCATGTGAAGTGAATCAAATTGGCTGAAGACCTATCTGTGATGCTGGAGACCACTGGAGGAAGCCAAGATGGATCATCCACTTGGTACCTCTGGCTGAAGATTGCTGTGAATGTTTCAGCTTTATCTTTTGCATTGATGTACTCAGCTCTTCCATCATGAGGATGGGGATAGTTGTGGAGCCTCCAGTGAGTCGTTTAATTGCCCAACACTATTTGCAACTGGATGTAGCAGATCCCATTCTAAAAGATGAAACATTTAATTCACAATTGTTCAGTGTATCATATCTCTATGACACTGGACTCCTTTGGCTATAAATTCTGTTATTATGATGTTATCCTCCACAACCACCTGAAGAAAAAGCAGTGCTCCGAAAGCTAGTGCTTTCAAACAAACCTGTTGGACTATAACCTGGTGTTGAGATTTTTAACTTTGTCCAACCCAGTCCAACACAGACACCTCCAAGTCTTGATTAAGAACAGTGGTTTAACTTCATATCCTGACCAGTATCATTTCCAACAACACAGACTGCATGATATTTATCTCATTCTTACTTGCAAGATCTTACAATCCAAAAGTAGTTTGCCATTATGTAAAACAACAGCCACAAGCCACATTAATTAAACCACATAATACGTGAAATACTTTAAAAGGTTTCTGAAAGATAAGATAAAGCATTTAATGAACTTGTAAAATACAGTTTAAACTTAAGGAAACTCTTCCCTATTTACCTTTAAAAGGACTGTCCCTTCCTTCAGTGGTGGTTAGATTAAGTACAGCCTCACTGGGTTTGAGCTCTCTTCTCCATAGTGGCCCCTGGACATCCTGACCCATGCTGGGCTCCTGCAGCTCTGACTGAGTAGCTAGCTTCTCCCTTGGGAGCTTCTTTTCTCCTTGTTTTCTGTTTCCCCAGAACCTCATACGACCCTTCAAAACAGCTCTATGGCCAGAAATCAAATGTTAGTCAACGTGCTCAGTCAGCTCTGTCAATACGGATCATACAACTACAGACATGAATTGTGAATAGGAATTATTTATCCTTGTTCAGGATTTCCATCATCGCCAGTGTCATATCAGATAATGGTCTGAAAGAATTAACATTTGAACTGAGATCCACACAATCTGATGATTTCACAACCTCTGGGAAGTGAATCAGCTGGGATCTGGTCGTCTCCTGATGGAGTTATGTGTTTATTGTTTACCATTTATAGATAATATACCTACCTAATAACATAACTTGTATATTGCTACTGTTACATAATACACTGCATCACATTATTCAGGGCAAGAGTCTCTTCTGCAAAGATTTATTCATCTTCCGCCACAGATGACTAAATGACTATTTAGACTAGCACTGGAAGGCATTCCTGATGAAGGGCTTTTGATCAAATCGTCAATTTTCCTGCTCCTTGGATGCTGCCTGACCTGCTGTGCTTTTCCAGCACCACTCTAACCTAGCACTGGAAGGAGGCTTGGTGGCAGGACTTTAGATTAGATTAGATTAGATTACTTACAGTTTGGAAACAGGCCCTTCGGCCCAACAAGTCCACACCGACCCGCCGAAGCGCAACCCACCCATACCCCTACTTTTACCCGTTTACCTAACACTACAGGCAATTTAGCATGGCCAATTTACCTGACCTGCACATCTTTGGACTGTGGGAGGAAACCGGAGCACCCGGAGGAAACCCACGCAGTGACGGGGAGAACGTGCAAACTCCACACAGTCGGTCGCCTGAGTCGGGAATTGAACCCAGGTCTCCAGCGCTGTGAGGCAGCAGTGCTAACCACTGTGCCACCCAGTGGTTAATATCCAGGTATCAAAATGAACATAACACCCACGATGTTTCATTTGCCATGCAAACCTATTGATTGAAAAAAACAGGTTGCACGAAATTCAAAGTTAGGAAACACTCCAGGGAGTAGTTAACTACAAAAAAAAACAATGTGTATCAATCAACCTGGCTTTTTGTAAGTATCCTTAAACTTACTAATGCAAATGATAGGAGATTCAAGGGTCTCTCTCTGATAGCTGCACTCTGGATTTTCAATAAACTGATTTTTTTTCAAACTTATCATGTCAAGATCATCAATATCAATGAAATGAACATGGGGAGCTTGTCTTCATTTACAAATGAGCAATGGGTATTGTGGCATAGTGGCAGTGACCCTACCTCCGGACCAGAAAGTCCAGGTGGAAGCCTCATCTGCCCTGGAGATGTATTGTAACACATCTGGACAGGTTGATGAAAAATATCTACATCTGAGCAATTGATATCCTAAAGTCAATAAGGAGATCATGCATGGCTGACAGTTGACTGAAAACAAGGAGAGACAGTCGGGTGTAGAACTCATTCTCCAGAGAATCAGAAGAAAATCAGAGACATAAAGGAATCTTATGCTTCGATGAGAAGCTCAGGGTTTCCTTGTAACAAGACATTAACCATTATGCAGTTAAAATTAATTGGCAGAAAGTTTCAAAACTCTTGTAAATTTAAACGCCAGCATATATTTACATGGCATTGCTGTCACAGCCATTAGTTTGTAACTCAAACCAATGACTATATCTGAAGTCTGAACATAAATTAAATACACATGATCTATCCATCACTTTTATAAAAAGAACTTGCACTTGATGTCAACGTTTGGTGAGATATTGTGGGATGTAGGTAAGAGGTGTCCACGAGGAGGCCATTCAGTGTGTGCACTGAAAACAGCAGGATTTCCAAATTTGGTTCGTGTTAATATTCATACTAAAATGATATTGAAAGAACAAATCAGTCTACACAATATTTTTTAAGAATACATTTTTTGTTTCAAATTTTCATCCTTTAACGACTAAAGGCAGTGTGGTACTTTGAGCATCAGTAACTCCAAAAGCTCCAAGTGTTCTCTTTCTGAAGTGAACCTAGACAAGAAATTATTCTCGGAGGTCATCAGTCAAATAAAATTATATCAGCACCAAACATGCAAGGATAAACACTTTGCACCCCGTGTGACCAGATAGTCATAAGCTGCAAGAACTCTTGCTAATTGTTCTGATCTTCAGCCTACCCAGAGTGTTAATACCAGCTGTGCACAGATTTATTATAAAAAGTCTCATCTCTCAATACCTGCCATCTGGGACATAACTCTCTTGAACAGGGTCCAACTTGCCCAATTCATCTTGAGACTGTGCTTTGTGCAGCTTCTTCTGATCTTCATTCCGTGTAGACTGCATCTGCAAGATAGAGTGGAAGCATTGTGAACCCATACTAAGCTGATAAAGTAGTCTTTAAAATCTATTTATGGAAAATACAACAAATATTTAGTAAGCTAACTGCATGAACATATCTAACATAATCCCAACAGAATTGGGGGAGGGCGGAATTTGGGGAGTCTGTTGCCTGGTGGTAATATCACCGGACTATTAAACCAGAAACTCACGAGGGACCTGTCTTCAAATCCCGCCATTACAAAAGAGAGTCTGGAATGAAGAATCCTCTAATGACGATAAAACTATTGTTGATTGTTAGAAGATCCATCTGGTTCACTAATGCCCTTCAGGAAAGGAAATCTAGGAGAAAGTAAGAGCTGCACATGCTGGAAACTCAGTTGATAAAACATGTTGCTGGAAAAAACACAGCGGATTAGGCAGAATCCGAGAAGCAAGCGGAAATCTACCTTCCTCACCTGATCTGCCCCTACAAGCAACTCCAAAGCCACAGCAAGATGGTTGACTCTCAACTGTCTGAAATGGTCCAACAAGTCACTCAGTTGTATCAATTGCTACAAAATCTCAACAAAGAAATGAAACTGGATGGACCACCTGGCATCAACATAGAAACTGGAAACGATAATTGCAAAAACAGCCCTGTTGCCCCTGCAAAGTCCTCCTTACAAACTTTATAGGGGCTAGTGTCAAAATTGGGACAGGTCAAGCAACAGCCTGATAATGTCATATTCTTGGCATCATACCTTACAGACAATGTTCCAAACATCACCATCATCATCTCTCAATATAGCCATTCCCTCGGGCACGACAGACCCAGCAGTGGGATATAACCGGGAGGGAGTTGCCATGGAAATCCTCAAATTTCCATGACTCAAGACACCATGACATCTCATGGCATGGCATCAGGTTAAACATGGGCAAGAAAACTTCTTGATCACCACATACTGTCCTTTCTCATCTGATGAATCAATGTTCTTCCATGTTGAACAAAACGTGGAGGTAGCACTGAGCGTGGCAAGTCTGACAATGATGCAAAATATATTCTGGGTGGGGAATTTTAATGTGCACCAACAAGAGTGGCTGGGGTGGGGGCAGCATTAGGATCCAACCAGTTACATGAGTAAAGCACAAAGCTGCTGGACTGGATCCTTGGCACACGATGAGAGAACCAACAAGAAAGAAAGGCATGCTTGACCTCGTCTTCACCGTGACAATATTAGTAAGAGTGACCACTGCACAGTCCTTGTAGCAATGAAGTCCCACCTTCACAATGAGAATACTCTCCACCATGTTGTGTGGCACTATTACCACGATAACTGGGAGAGACTTCTAACAGATTTAGCTACTCAAGACTGGGCATTGTAAGGCATTGTGGGCCATCAGCAGCAGAGTGGTACTCCAACACTATCTGCAGCCTCATGGCCCAGCATATCTCCCACTCAACCATTACCATTAAACCAGGGGACCAAAGGAGTGTGCAGGAGGGCATGCCAGGAGCAACACACGGCATACCTAAAAATCAGGCATCAACCTGTTGAAAACACCAAATGGGATTCAATGATGCAAGAACCCAGCACATCAATGCAAAGGCAAAAGTATTCACAGCAATTTTCTGCCTGAAATGCCAAACTCTCTGCTGACACATAGCAAGATGGCTGTGGCTGTTGGAGATTAGCCATCTCAGTCCCAAGACACCTCTATATGAGTTCCTATGGGTAGGGCTCTAGGCCCAAGCATCTTCAGCTGCTTCATCCATAGTCTTCCCTCTACCATAAAGTCAGAAGTGGGTACGTTCGCCAATGATTGCACAATGTTCATTACCATTTGCAGATACTGAATGTAACAAGAGCTTAGGCAGCACCTTTCATACTCATTACCACCTCCAACTAGAAGGACAAGATAGCAGATGCACAAGAATATCACCACCTGCGAGTTTCCTCAAGCCATTCACCACCCTGACTTGGAAATATATCCCATTCTTCATTGTTGTTGGGTCAAAATCCTGGAATTCCTTCCTCAGGGGCATAACGGGTCCACCTACAGCACATGGGTTGCAGCAGTTCAAGGCAGCAGCTCATTATCACTTTCTCAAAGGCAATTAGGGATGGATAGTAAATGCTGGCCAGCCACAACACAGTGATGCATAAAAGAATTCTCCATTCAACTGCATTCTACACAATACAGTAAAAGTAATTGAATTATAATTCAAAGAATTAATCTAACAAAGATATTTAATGACTGTTCAGTTGCATCACTCATTCAGTCTATGAAAAGGATTAACAAACACACAAAGTATTAGAACATAACACTGAAATAGGAACATTAGCTCTTTGAGAGTTCATGATTCATCCAGTAAATGCTAGGATATAACACTTTCTGAATAAGCATTTCGGGCTTGTCCTCAGCTGTTGAAATGTGCAACAATTGAGTCAAAGTGTCCAGTTGTCCTCAAGATTTTTTCTTGACTTTTGTGGTGTCTACAGCTTTGAGAAAATAGCAATTTTAGGCTGAAACACAACAATGTCTTAAATATGCATGATGAATCAGAGATCATTCACATTGAAAAACCATAAATAGTGCAAACTGCTGCTCCTGTTGTTGCCGGCTTTACAGTCACTATATTGAAAAGTAATTCATTGTAGATTAAGTGTTTTTAGATATTTTGATGTGTAATAATCTACTATATGAGCACAAGCATATTCAGATCTTTCCTTTAAATTTAGAGGATATTTTGATTATAATCAAATCTGTTAAACACTTTGACAATGTAGTCGGTAAGAACAATTAGTACTCAAAAGGGTTTGGTCAAAATAAGTAAACCAGATAAGAAATTATGCACAGAACTTAATGTTGAAATGTTAACACTGCCATGTGTAAACACAACAGTCAACATAAGATTCTGGTCAGGAAATCTAATCAAGTATTGACAACCACCTGATATAATTTGGCTAAATGTCAAAACCAGTTAATAACCAGCAAACTGTTGGCAGGAAAATGTGAAATAAAATGTTGAGCTTTGGACAGTCTTCCTTCAAAACAACATCACAATTTGATTCAAACAGTCAGAGAAACGCATTGATAATGAATGCAGCACATAAAAAAGTAGAAATGCAGGACAAAGAGTTTAAAATTCCTACTTTAGGGAAGAACTCACTGAAGTACAAAGTATAAATCAGGAAATAATGGAGGCGCACAAAAAGGGCACTACGATTATCATAGGCAATTTTAATTTGCATGCTCACCCGACAAATCCAATATGCAAGTGTAGTATGGCAGAAGAACTTAGAGGGCATTATGTTTTGCTTCTTAGAACAATATGTTGCACAAGCTGCAACATGCTATGCTTTTTGAGATAAAAGTTGTGAAGAGCATTGGAGGGGATAAGTCCTGAAGGCTCAATGGTGTCCAGCACAGATTATTGAGAGGGGCAGAAGAGGTGGTTTCTGGGGCCTTGACCAAAACCTTTGTATCCTTTCCAGCCACCGGAGAGGTCCCAGAGGATGGTGAGGAAGCAATGCTGTTCCTCTGTTCAAGGAAGGAAGTAGATTGGTGAGTCTGACATCGGTGGTTGGGAAGCTATTAGAGAGAATTTTTAGGAGTAGGATTTACATGCATTTGGAAAAGCATGGCCTAATTAGGGACAGTTGGCATTGCTTTGTGCGGGGCAGATGAAGTCTTAATAATTTGATTGAATTTTTCAAGAAGGAAACAAAGGTGATTGATGAGGGTATAGCAGTGGATGTTCTCTACATGGATTTTGGTAAGGCTGTTGACAAGGTCCCTCATAACAGGCTCATCCAGAAGATTAAGATGCATGGGATCCACGGTGACTTGGCCACTTGGACTCAAAATTGGCTTTCCCATAGAATGCAGTGGGTAATGCTGGAAGGATGTTTTACTGTGTGGAAGTTCATGACTAGTGGAGTTCTGTAGGAATCCATGCTGGGATCTCTGCTGTTTGTGATATATGTAAATAGCTTGGATGAAGACATAGATGGTTGAGTTGGCAAATTTGCAGGCAACAAAAAGATCGATGGAGTTGTGGATAGTGTAGAAAGTTGTCAAAAGGATTCAACTGAATATAGATCAGTTGCAGATATGGGTGGAGAAATGGCAGATAGAGTTTAATCCGGTTAGGTATGAGATACTGCATTTTAGGAGATCAAATGTTAAGTCAAAATATACAGTTAATTACAGGGCCCTGAACAACATTGATGTACAGAGGGATCTTGGGGTTCAAGTCCATAGCTCCCTGAAAGTAGATACACAAGTGAATAGGGTGGTAAAGGAGGTGTACGGCATGTTTGCCTTAATTGGTTGGGGCATTGAGGACAACAGTCAGGATGTCATTTTGCAGCTTTACAAGACTTTGGTTCAGCCACACTTAGAGTACTGCGTTCAATTCTGATTGCCAAACACAGGAAGGATGTGGAGGCTCTGGAGCGGGGCAGAAGACATTTACCAGGATGCTGCCTGGATTTGAGGATGTGAGCTATAAGGAGAGGCTAGAATAACTAGGGTTGTTTTCTCTGGAGCGGCTGAGGGCAAGGGAAGACTTGATAGAAGTCCATAAAATTATGAGGTGCATACATAGGGTTAATGGTCAGAATCTTTTCCCCCAGAGTTGAAATGGCTAGTACCAGGGGACACACATTTAAGGCGGGGCGGGGGGGGGGAGTTCAAAGGAGACGCAAAGGGCAAGTTGTTTTGTTTACATTGCCAGGGGTGGTGGTGGAAGTAGAAACAATAGGTGAATTTAAGGGGCTTTTAGATAAGCACATGAATATGCAGGGAATGGAGGGATATGGACCAAGGGCAGGCAGAAGAGATTCGTTTAATTTGGCATCACATGCGGCATAACACCGTGAGCCAAAGGGCCGGTTCCTGTGCCCTACTGTTCTATGTTCTAAGCTGTTTTATGTCTAACAATGTAATGAGGTAGGATTAATAAGAAACCACGTAGTTAATGATCCCCTATGCAACAGCCATCACATTGTGGCCAAATTTCAAATTCGGAACAAGGACGAGCAAATTGCATCTCAAACCAACATCCTCAACTGCAATAAAGGCAAGTGCAGAGGGATGATGAAAGACTTGCTTAAGACAGCTAGAAAAACAGACTAAGGGCAAGACAGTGCTCGAGCAGAAAATGACATTTAAGCAGAAATTTCATTAACACTCAACAAAAATTTGTTCCAGTTAAAAAGGACTTTTGAGAAGTATGAACCTCGCATGGTCAACAAAAGCTGTCCGAGAGAGTATTCAGTCAAAATCTAAGACACAGAAAGCAGCAAAAAACTAGTGGCAGGCCAGAAGATTGTTTTTTTTCCCAGGAACCAACAGATGACTAAGATTAAAATAAAGAGGGACAAATTGATTATGAAAGTAGGTTGGCAAGAAACATGAATACAAAAACTAAGAACTTCTCTGAGCATATAAAAAGAAAAAGAGCAGGCAAAGTGAGTGTGTGATGTTTGGAGGATATGACTGGGGATTGGGAATATGGAACAGGGAAATAGCAGGTATTTTAAATCAATATTTTATATCAGCCTTCACAGTGAAAGATCTTTCTCAAAGATAGAGATGAGCAAGGTGCTAATGGAGGAAAGGTCTAGCAACTATCATAAGGGACAAAGTATTCTGATAAACTAATGGGATTAAAAGGCAAACAAGTTTCAATGACCTAATGGTGTCCATCCAAGGGTTTTGCATAAAATGTTCCAGAACTTACTGGATTGTGGGTTGGAAAACCAATAATGTTAATCATTTTTTCAAGAAGGTGGGAAATGGAAAGCAGGAAATGATGGGCCAATTAGCCTCACATCTATCTCTAAAATGCTAGAATTCATTAAGAAAGGAATAACTGGATGTTCAGAAAAGCTTAATGCAATCAAGCAACATCAACAGTTTTCTGAAAGGGAAGTCATGTTTAACTAATTTTCTAAAGTTCTTTGAGGGAACAACAAGCTCAGTTGACAAAAGGGAATCAGTAGATTTCCAGAAGGCATTTGATGAGATGCCAAGAAAAAAATGCACAAGATAGGAACTCAGTATTATGGGTTATGTATGAGCATGGATTGGAGACTGATTAACACAGAGTCAGGATTAATGTACCTTATCAGGTTGGAAAGATGGAAGCAGTGAAATGCCACAAGCATCAGTCTCAGGGCCTCAATTATTTACTATCTATATGAATGGCTTGGCAGAGTGTCAGGGGAATATAACTACAGAGGGTCAGGGAAATATAACTACAATAGATCCAAATTTGTTAATGATTCAAAAATATCTGAGAGGGGAAGTAGTCATAAGGCCGTAGGGAATCTGCAAAAGGTGTTAGGTTGAGTAGTAGGCAAAAACACAGCAGGCACAGTGTTATGTACAAAAATGTGTGATTGTGCACTTTGGTCAAAAAAATCAAAAGGCAGGCTATTATTTCAGTGGAAAAAGACTCCAGAAAAAATGCAGGGCAGTGGGATCTGAACTTTCAAATGCAGAAAACACTCATTCTGTTTTGTTGTTGTAAATGTCGCTGCCTTCATAAGACCGTAAGATATAGCAGAATTAAGCCATTCAACCATGGCTGATGTTCCTCAATCCTTGATCCTTTTACCAATCAAAACCTATTTGTCTTAAATACACTCAAATACCCAGCCTACACAGCACACTCCGCAGAAATGAATTCCACAGATGATCGACACACTGCTTTGTGAAATTCCTCATCTCAGTCCTAAACAGCCACTCCTTCACTCTGACGCTGTACTCTTGGGTCCTTGTCTCTCCTCCCAATAGAAACATCTCCACATCCATTCTATACAGGCCTTTCAATATTTTGCAAGCTTCAATCAGATCCACCCCTCATTCTTCTAAACTTGAGTACAGACCCAGAGTCCTCAAAGCTCCTCAAATAACAAGCTCTTTATACCTGGGGATCATTCTTGTAAACCTCCTCTGAATCCCTTCCAATGCCAAAACATCCATCCTGAGATACAGGGCCCAAACTACTCACAATGTTCCAAATGCGATCTGACTAGAGCCTTACAGTATATCCCTGCTCTTGTATTCTAGCCCTCTTGAAAGCTAACATTTCATTTGACTTCTGAACTGCCAAATGAACCTGAATCTTAAGCTTGAGAGTCCGAAGCTAGGACTCCCAAGTCCCTGTGATTCAGATTTCCAAAGCTTTCCCCCATTTAGAAAATAGTTTATGCCTCTATTCTCTTCTACTTTCCCATGTTGTATTCCATCTACCACTTCCTTGTCCACTCACCTAGCACGCCCAGGTCTTTCTGCACCCTTCTAGTTTCCTCAACATGACCTGACTCTCCACCTACCTTTGTATCATCTGCAAACTTAGTAACAATGCCTTCCGTTTCTTTGTTCAGGTCGTTAATGTATAACGTGAATAATTGTGGTCCCAACACTAACCTCAGCAGAATTCCACTAGTCACTGGCTGCCAACCCGAAAAAGAGCTCTTTATTCATACTCTGTGCCTTCTGCCAGTCAGCCAATCCTCTATCCATGCCAGTTTGTTGCCCCTAACACCAGTCTTATCATATTTAGCAGCCTCCTGTGCATCATCTAGGAATGGCAGTTTGTTCTGTTACAGAACATTATTGCAATGAGCCACCACACACTGCAGCATAGAGGAACTATGCAGAGCAAAGGAAAATCACCAATACCGTGGATTCAAAAAGAATGGGCACCCAATAAACATGTGGGCTGACTTCTCAGCAACAAATCCAAACAAGCAGACAAAACATCTCCTGAAACCCTAGCCACTCTCCCTACATTAAAAACATCTCAGAAATGGTTGTCAAACTCCTCTGACCCCTTGGCATCAATCCCATAATCCACCAACGCACTAAAACAACAGCTAATGAACTTGAAAGATCCTATACAGACAACAGGCAAAACTAATGTAATTTATAAAATACCGTGCAAGAACTGTGACACCTTTGTAATCATCAAAAACACAGAAATAGAAAACACACACCGGATCATCAACGCCACACTCACAGGAATCAGATTCACTAGGAGAGGAAGAAAAGGATACCCACCTCCCATTCCTATACGTGATTGTACAGAGAACACCGAACAGAGAATTCACCACAAAGGTATACAGGAAAACCACACACACACACACACACAGACCATGTCCTGAACTACGAGAGCAACCACCCCAACACACACAAAAGAAGTTGCATTAAGATACTGTTCAAAAGGACCACAACACACTGCAGTACACCAGAACTGCTAAAAGAGGAAAAAGAACATCTCTACAATGTATTCGCCAAAAACGGATACCCCTGCAATTTCATCACCAGATGCCTAAGGGAAAGACAACGGAGCGAGGACATGCCACAACCCAAAGGACTAGCCACGTTACATACATCAAGAACATTTCTGAACTGACAGCCAGACTACTACGACCACTAGGACTCATAACAGCACACAAACCAACAGCCACTCTCAGACAACAACTCATCAAGACAAAGGACCTGATACCCAGCATGAGCAAAACCAACATAGTGTATAAAATCCCATGCAAGGACTGCACAAAACACTACACAGGACAAACAGGAAGACAGCTAACGATCCGTATTCATGAACACCAACTAGCCACGAAACGACACGACCAGCTATCCTTAGTAGCCACACACGCAGATCATAAGCAACATGAGTTCGACTGGGACAACACTACTATTATAGGACAAGCCAAACAGAGAGCAGCCAGGGAATTCCTAGAGGCATGGCACTCATCCACAGATTCTATCAACAAACACATCGACCTGGACCCAACATACTGGCCACTGCAGTGGAGAGCTGGAACTGACAACCGGAAGTGGCAGAGACAAACTACTATAAATACCGGAGGAAACAACACAGAAGCGCTTCACAGGAGGCTCCCAAGCACTGAGGATGTCACCTTGACAGGGGACGAAACATCTGCAACACAAATTCCCAGCTCGGCGAACAGAACCACAACAACAAGCACCCGAGCTACAAACCTTCTCATAAACTTTGGAACAAACACTACATTGGACAAACAGGTAGAAACCTAGCCACCAGGATACTTGAACATCAACTAGCCACAAAACGACATGACCCTCTCTCACTAATATCCTTACATACAGATACCACTTCGACTGGGACAACACAGCCATCCTAGGACAAGAGGACACAAGAATTCCTAGAAGCATGGCATTCCAACCGGAACTCTATCAACAAACACATTGACTTGGACCAGATTTACCTTCTCTCTCTTCTCTCCACACCCCCCAAAGAAAAAGAACAGGAAATGACATCACCATAGGAAATGACATCACCAACCCAAAGAAACCCAAACATATAAATAGAAAGCAGGAATTATCAGCAATGTTTCATCCAGAGGCCCACTGAAGATGTTACCTAGTATGGTGACGAAACGTTTGAACATAAATCTTCCAGCTCAGCAAACCTACATCCAGAACCTCAACCTGAGCTACAAGTCTTCTCATAACTCACTAGCAGCTTTAGTCATAGATGAAAGACAGGCCACGGCAAAGCCACATGCTTCTCTTACAAAGAATGAGAATTCCCATCTACCAGAGATACTGAAGTACTGCGACTGAAAGATTCAAAAAGAAAAGTAGTTCAATTTTTTTTCCTTCCTTGACTCAAGACTTTTTTTCTTCTCTATGGTATAAACATGATAAATCTTACTATTAACTGCAAAAGAATCAAGGACAGGCAGCACAGACCATTTTTGCCCAAGTTGAACTTGACCAACATAACAAGGCTGGATGTGCAGAAACTCTATTTTTAAAAAAAATGTCTCTGCAGTCCACAAATGAATTTATGCTAACTTTGGGTGTTAGCAGAGAAAAAGCCATCAGAAAAGCATGCAGGACTATTATGGTTAGCAAAAATCTAGCTGCTGAAAGGAATTTGATTTTCCTGCATGTGGGTTTGTGATATGAATCGGTTAAGAAAGATCAATTCTACTAATAGCAACCTAATGCAAGAAACAAAAATTCTCCATCATTAGCTCTCAGGTTCATCATTAATGGTTGATTAATCTTAAATGGCCTCTTTTTCTGCAGAAAACCCACATTTGATTATAATTTTGCACTGAACAACATATGCAAACATTGCAGGGTGGCAAATGTTATTCCCTTGTTCAAGAAAGGGAATAGGGATACTCCTGGGAATTACAGGCCAGTCAGTCTTTCATCAGTGGTGGCCAAAGTATTGGAGAGGATTAGGAGATACTGTATTTATAATTACTTAGAAAACCATAGTTTGATTAGAGATAGTCATCATGGCTTTGAGGGCAGGTCATGCCTCACAAACCTTATTGAATTCTATGAGGATATGACAAAACACGTTGATGAAGACAGAGCAGTGGATGTGGTGCATATGGATTTCAGCAAAGCATTTGATGAGGTTCCCCATGGTAGACTTATACAGAAATTAATGAGGCATGGAATACAGTGAAATTTGACTGCCTGCGTACAGAATTGGCTGGCCCATAGAACAGAGAGGATGATAGTAAATGAAAAGCATTCAGCCTGGAGCTTGGTGACCAGTGGTGTTGCACAGGGATCAGTTTGAGTATCTTTGCTCTTTGTGATTTTTATAAATGACTTGGATGAACAAGTGGAAGGGTGGATTAGTAAATTTGCCAATGACACAATGTTGATGGAATTGTGGATAGTTGTGGATAGTATCAGAACCCGGCTGATAAGTGCCAGATGGAATTCATATGTAAAAGTGTGAAGTCATTCACTTTGGAAAGGTTGACTTGAATGCAAATTACAGGGTTAAAGGCAGGATTCTTGGCAGTGTGCAGTAAACAAAGGATCTTGGGGTCCATGTCCATAGATTCCTCAAAGTTGCCACCCAGGTTGATAGGTTTGTTAAGACGGCGTATGGTGCATTGGCTTTCATTAGCAGGGGAATGGAGTTTAAGAGCTGCGAGATTATGCTATAATTCTTTTGAGTCCTGGTTAGACCACACTTAGAATATTGTGTTCAATTCTGGTTGCCTCATTATAGGAAAGATGTGGAAGCTTTAGAGAGCGTGCAGAGGAGATCTACCAGGATACTGCCTGGACTGGAAGGCATGCATGTCTTATGTAGAAAGGTTGAGGGAGCAAGGGCTTTTCTCATTGCAGTGAAGGAGGACGAGAGGTGACTTGATAGAGGTGTACAAGATGCTGAGAGGCATAGTTAAAGTGGATGGCCAGAGACATTTTCCCCATGGTGGAAATGTCTATCACAGTGGGGCGAAATTTTAAGGTAATTGGAAGGAGGTTTGGGGAGGTAAGTTCTTTACTCAGAAAGCGTTAGGTGCATGGAATGCACTGTCAGCAATGGTAGATCATTCACATACATTAGATACATTTAAGCGACTCTTGGATAGGCACATGGAAGTTAGTACAACGAAGGGTACATAGGTTAGTCTGATCTTAGAGAGGGATAAAAGGCTGGTACAACATTTGAGGGCCAAAGGGCCTGTACGTTGCTGTACTGTTTTATGTTTTGTACTGAGTTAGCTGACCTCAGCATTGCCAATGGTGGAGTTAACATCACATTAAAGCTCCAAAGGCCAACCAAGACTGCTGCCGCAGATCACTCCCAAGATCCTAACTGGAAATTAAGAGTCTGCATATGTGCGTATGCACTCACCCCAAGACAAAGAACTTGGGCACATATTACTACTCAGTACATTTGGTGTCTGGTGAGATTAATTTTACAATCAATCAATCCCAGGATCAGATAATTGTGAGGTTCAGAACCAAGTGTTAGCTGGAGCAAAATTAAGTCTCAACACAGACAGTTGTTGGAGGGTGGGATCGAACCCAGGTCCCTGGCACTGCAAGGCAGCTGTGCTAACCACTGAGCCACCCTCAAAACCTCCTGATGACGGCACGGTGGCTCAGTGGTTAGCACAGCTGCCTCACAGTGCCAGGGACCCGGGTTCAATTCCCGCCTCGTGGAGTTTGCACATTTTCCCCGTGTCTGCATGGGTTTCCTCCGGGTGCTCCAGTTTCCTCCCACAATCCAAAGGTGTACAGGTCAAGTGAATTGGCTATGCTAAATTGCCCGTAGTGTTAGGTGCATTAGTCGGAGTAAATATAGGGGGTGGGAGAATAGGTCTGGGTGGGTTACTCTTTGGAGGGTCAATGTGGACTTGTTGGTCTGAAGGGCCTGTTTCCATACTGTAGGGAATCTAATCTAAACACATACGTTTAAACAAAACTGAAAATTTAAATAATAAATCTCTTTTCAGAGAAGCATATGTTTTCTCATTGCATTTCTATAAAATGTACACAGGTTGTTAAATCTTACTGAAAGAACAAAGGACAACAGCAACAGTGACACTGCACAAGGTGACGTGATGAAAGATACAACTGATACATGTAGAGCCCTGTAGGTGGCACTGTCTCATTAGAATCATCTTAACCTCAGTCCAAACACAGCTGTCAGGACAACTATCTGATGAAGGAGCAGCCCTCCGAAAGCTAGTGCTTCCAATTAAACCTTTTGGACTATAACCTGGTGTTGTGTGATTCTTAACTTTGTACACCCCAGTCCAACACTGGCATCTCCAAATCACGGTTAGGATATTAGCATTTCGCTGTCAAAAAAGAAATCAGATTCAAATAGAAATTCACTTTAGCTTTACCGCAGCTGAAACTGAATCATGAGCAGCATATACTAATATATGGATTATACGACCATGTGATAATTGTACACAGTTTAGAACTACCCTAGGTCAGTGTCAAACACAGCCACACGCTGTAAGACAACAAACCTCAAGTTGACAAACGTGAGTTGGGATGATTATCTACAACACTGGAGGTCTGGCATAGATTGAGACAATTGTTCCTGAACAAACAGTGGCGGTTTGTAAAACAAAATCCTTAGCGCAACTGCAACACTTTACAAAAAGTCACTTCATAAGTTTTAGGTTGCAACTTAAAATTCAATGATAGTGAAAAATCTATAGCCAAGTAAATTTACACACAATTAACAGAGATGCATGCAGCTGAAGTTAACACTTCAAACTTGGTCAAGTTAAAACTAAAACACAGTTATTCTCTTTTGTAAAATGCATACTAAAAGTAAACCAATCATGGAAAAAAAAATGATACCGCTGTGCTGTTAATAAACCCACAGGTTAGAATGGATTGAGATTCAGGTATTAAAAGTGAAAGAGTGAAAAGAGATATGAGTACAAACCTAACAGTGCAGTTAGCAAAGCTAGGGCATGCAATAATTTGGTAAATCAAGTCCACTCCAAAAAGGAGTTGAATAATGCAATGCTGGGCTAATGAAAAAGATTGGTTTAGTAATAGAATGGCCAAACCAGTCAGAAACAGTGTGATCAGATCTCCTAGAGTTTGAAAGAGATTTCCAGTGTAGGACAGTGGTGATCCAAGCCCCAAATATACGGTTGTTTTAAAAGGGAACACTCAAAACACATTCAAAAGTACTTTACTCAGTATGCTCATAATTTGCTTTTCAATTTTATTTTCCTCTCTTGTACTGTCAGGGAAATGCCATTGCTGCAATACTCCTATGGTTAACTTTGTTCTTTAGCTAAGTTCAGACAGCTACTTTTGATCCATATTTCACCAATTTGGATCATTGCAGTCAGATTTATTTCAACTTTCAACACATGCTCTCGTAAGATGAGGTAACGAGGAATCTTTCATTGTCCCAAATTTCCTTCCAAATTTACACACAGGGATGTTACAATTGATCTCAATTTTTTCAACTGGGGTGCTAACGGTAGGCATGGAACGGTCTTGAGAAAAGTGAACTTCTAGAGATGAAGGTAATACAAGGAACATTTAGAAATATTTTTAAGCATGTTTGAACTACTGAATTAACAAATTCAGTCATCAGAATAAACTGAACTTAAAACATGCAGTTGACACCACAAATTATTGTGGTACAGAAGTTGACAAGTTGACCGTGTAGCAGAAGACACTTTGGAAGGACACCTGGTCACTCCTGGCCATTTGGTTACTGAATTCAGTAATTTCTAATAAAATGGCAGGGGAGTCTGCAATTCATGATTTAAAAATCCTTCCGTTCAGCTGACTGAATAGCTGCTTTGTGATGTAGTGTGATGCCAACAACATGCCTCCAATTCCCACAATGATTGAGGTTACCATAAAGGACTTCTCAATCCCTCCCCTTGCCTGAAGATTGGTGACCCATATAAGTTTTACTGAATTGTCTACAGCACTTGGATACAGCAGCAAAACTAACTGCAAAAGTAAATGCAGTAATTTGTAGAAAGGTGCATGCTTATGCATTGAGTGTTACCTTCTAAAATTTGAAAGGCAGGGGAGGTTAAGCAGTTCCAGATGTCAGTATCACTTTCTACCCCATATTAAGGGTTAAGTAAGAGATGCTTCCAGATTTGAGACACCCAATTGGCCAAATTGTATTTACCATTTCTGAGTCACTGTAACAGGCCTGTCTGGCACTGTCCTTGGGCCTCAGCTCAGGCCTAGGTTGGTCGGGGGAGGGAAGGGGCTCAGCGGAGGGGCCAACATATTCCTCTTCCTCAGACTCTCTCTCCCCTTCAGCGTTAGAGCCTCTAGTCAAGAAATCAGAGCGGGTCCGCGCCATGCGGGCTTTCTTTTTGTGCGCTGGTCTTGCAACCTGATTGACCGAATAACATAAAAATATCAAAACACAAGAAAAATTCCCAAATGACAAGATCGATCAGCCTGAGCGCTAAAGGTGACTACTTTGCAACAACAAATCATCCTCATCTACAAAGGTACAGCTGGGGAAGAAAAAGCAATGATTAAAAAAAGAAAAGCAGGATATCAGAGTGAAGAACACGACAGCAACCATTTCAAAATACTTTCTATATATTCAATAAAAAATGTACTAAGTTCCTTGCGAATATTGATATCATGCTTGTGCAGCATTCAGTAGTACTGGCTAGAAGTTTTCAAGCTTGCTATCTAGTCTTTTACTCAATTAGTGAAGTTTCTGCCTATGGTTACTATCCATTAGCTCCTGTTAGAAAGTGCAACTTTGAATGCCAGATGAAAATAAGATTGTGCTTAGATGTGGTGTTCCCACAATCAAACAGACTGCAGACGACCAAGGTCCCTGTTCACTTGAGCTGATGATAACGTGGAATAACAACCTGAAGTAAATAGCATATTTAGGAGATGGGAAAGATAAACATTGATGGAAGTAGTAGAGGATTGAAGCATTTTATGCTTGTTATAACATGTCCCGAAATTGTAAACTCGACTTATTACAAATTACAAATACTGGCTGAAAGTTTTCATTGGAGGGCAGAAGATTTACTTTATACAAACCTCATTCACCACAAGCATTCACTCTTCAGAAACTACTCGACTCCTGTTCCCTGTGCTGGACTCTTTCACAAATTACTAAGGAAATATGATTAAATTGCTTACATCAGTTAATTTTAATCGTGATGTTGTCACCATCTTTTCTCTGAAAGCTTGTCCTTCTTTAGAAATTTCAGATTTTTCCAGATTCACAGAATCTTTGTTAAACCTGTAAAATGCAGTAGTAATAAAAAGCGATATTCAGCTGTATCATGGCAGATTTTTCATGATTTAATAACAAACTGTGTAATTTAGGACTTTTCAATAACCTGGTGGATACACATATAAAGAACATTGTAACACTGAACCATACAGACCAAGATTCAGTTCCTGGTGTGTGCTGAGTGTAATCTGTGGGAAAATTTGGGCAGATAATTTTCACCTTTGCCCCAGTTGGTGGGAATGGGGACAGGAGTCCTGCTCTTCAACTCTGTCCTATGATCTAGTTCATGCAGCACATCAAACTAAGCAAATAATCCATGAAGACAATGTCGCAAAGCCCTGTCTTTCAGAACAGGAATCAAACCAAAGTCCCATCTCCCTTCAAATGAGGTTCTAAAACTTCCCACCCTCAATAATTAAAGAAGCTGGCAGTTCTTTCACTGTCTCTGCTAACATTTATCCTTCATCAACAGCAGAATATCTCATCTTGTATTTCATGAACTAGTTGCGGGACTTTTCTGTTGCAGTTTCATACATTGCAACTGTGACCACACTTTTGAAGTATTCAACCTGGTGTGAAATAATTTTATTCATCCTGATATCTTGAAAGGTATTATATAAGTCATAAACATGTAATTAAACTCAGTTGTAAAAGCACCATAGTTCAAAGTATGCCAACATACTTTCCCCAGTCACACACACAAAAAACAATTAATTGGATATAGCCTCAGGGGAGTGCTAGCACCCTGACAACTGAAGAAACAACAGAAAAACGCTTTCTCTAACTCAAAAATCTCTCTAAGACAATACTCAACTCCATGTGAGGATTCCTTTACAAGGTACCTTCCATGCCCATCATCTGTTAAGTCAACATCTCAGTTCGACAGAAGGTAGTCAGAAGATAAATGCCACTGAGAAACATACTTTTTGTTTTGGTAAAAAGCTGGGACATAAGACTCCTAACCTCTCTTGTGGAATAAAAAATTCCTTAACCAATATCCTGACAACAATAATCACTGAATAGTTTATACCATAAAGTCCTCTAAACACAAGTAGATGAAATTGCAAAACTAGAAGAAAATCACTGGCAGGGATGAACATTGATAGGTTTCGGTTAGCTCAGTTCTGAGTAATTTAACTACTGAGGACAATCCTATTTTCAGGAATTCTACCTGTTGTAGCTAAACTGCCACCTTTTTCCAGCAGTCAGCTATTAGATAATTGCACACAAACATTGAAAATTGTCAAACAGGAATCTACTAAGGGATTAAAAAACCCTTCTGGTACCATTTCAGACACATTAGCAATTTAATTCTGAATTGAACAAAATCCATGAAATTTAATGTGGTCTCAAAACTCTTAAAGCTCTCAACAAATTGTATCTAGTTTGTCATGATATAATGTTCATTCATGAATTTAGTTTTAAGAGGAGAATTTGGTCACCATCAACACTGCTTTAATTCTACGCTTCTAGTTTAACATTGGTCCTTTCTGTAACATACTCTGTCCTACTTTGCAGAACTCTACTCGATATTGCATTTCACTCTGCATCTCTTAATTCTGATGGTCTCCAGTTTCACTTCATTCTCTGTTTTTTTCATTTCTGTTAAAGCTGCATACTTACTCAGCTCCCATCACTACCATTGCCATCAGATTCACTACGTCCGAAAGAATGCAGTGCCATATTTCTATTCTTGTCTCTCCTTCCAACTAATTCTGGAGGGCTGAATTGCCTTACTTCCATTGAAACACCTCTGCCTTCCTTTCTAATTCTATATGACTACAATTCATGCCTTTGTGTACACAACTACTGCTTTTCCTCATTGGATATGACATTGCAACAGATTACAAATAAAGCAGTATTAAAAAGCCACATAAAACATGAACATAATGTCTGTTTTGATCTTGTATAATCTTGTGTTATTCGAACATTGGCTACTATGCAGTTATATACAGGCAATATATTTAACACTCCATATCAAAGAAAAGATGCTGGAAAAACCCAGCAGGTCTGGCTGGCTCAGAGCTCAAACAATCTAGAGTTAACATTCTGGATTGAAAAACGGGTCATGAAAGGGATAAGGTGGACACTACGATTAACTGAAATATACCAGGGGAGCTTTTTTTTCTCTACAACTTGAAGTAGGATTGTGTAGTGCACACTTTAGCGATACAATACAATATTAATGTATTAATGTACATCACCAGTGATGTAAATAAGTTGAGAGAAACAGAGTGGCACTTGGAGCCTTTGAGTTAAGGAAAAGCTGCCTAATAGCAACCTTTGAATTGGTCTAGTTATGCAGGGCAGTGTAGTCATGGCCACACATTCTCCGAGAGTGATAAGACTAAAAACTTAGAGGACAAAAAAGTATAAATGTAAGAAAAGAGCTAGGTGATTCCAATCAACTACTGAATTGAAGATCAATCGTTGTTTGGTAGATTGAATTTTAAATGCTGATAACAATGATTTTCCTGTTAATGACAAAACATGATGTAAATTATTTTTGTCTCGAATAACAGTCTGTCAGGCATAAAGATTACCTTGGGGGTTTAACATTGGTAGTGACACAGTTATGAGTGTGGAGTTTGGTTATCAGTGCACTTTGCTACCTATTGATGCTGCCAGATCTGTGAAGTTTTTCAAGTGTTTCCTATTTTTAATTTAGAATTCCAGCATTTGCATTATTCTGCTTTGTTGTCCATATAAACATAAAACAAAAGAAACAGGAGCAGGAGTTAGCCATTAAGCCCACTCCATGAAGCAATGAGATCACAAATGATCTTTATTTTTAAGGCCATTTTCCTGCACCACTAATCTCATCTGGAATATACTCAATAACTGAACTTCCAAGGCGATCTGAGGCACATCACCCCAGCAATTTTTTACTTAAGTGAAGAACTTCTTCCTTAATGCACCCTGATTTTGAGACTGTGCCCCCTGGTCTTAGATTCCCCATCAACCTTGCATCAATCCTGTCAATTGCTAAGAATCTTGTTTGTATAAGAGCAGCCCCCATTCTTTTAACCTCCAGAGAATATAGGTGTAAGTCTATTTCACATTTCTTTACAGGACATCCCTTTACCCCAGGAATTAGATTGACAGGAGTTTATTGCATTGCCTCTATGGCAAGTATACCTTTTCATAAGGAGAGCAAAACTGCAAATAATAGTCCAAATTATAAGGCTCTCTATAAGTCATCTTTATTCCTATACTCAAATCCCCTTGACCTAAAGGACAAAATACTTCTTGCCTTAATACCTAACTGCTAACTTTCAATGATTCAAGAACAAGGATATCCAAATCCCTGTGAAGTTCAACAATTCCCATCCCCGCTGAACAGCTAACTCCTGTTCTTATTTCTTATGGTCTTATCATTTTAGAAATATTCAGTACTTCCGTTTTTCTACCAACGTGGATGACCTCACACATTTGCATGTTATAATTCAAATTTTGGAATTGACAATTTTTTGCTCACTCACTTAACCTCTCCAAATTCCCTGGAAGCATTTTTGTATCATCTTCATAACTCCTAACCATTTGACTGTGCAGTCCTGTGCACCGGTCTTTCTAAGACAAGTAAATAATTTACTATAATTTTAACGATGTGGATCAAGAATTAAATCTATCAATTATCAATAATAATTACTTCCACCCAGTTTTTTTTTGCTAACTGTAAACTTGAAAATATTACATTTAGTCCCCACACACAAGTAAATCACTGATATTGATTGCGAATAGCTGGGGCCCAAGCACTAATTCTTTCGGTACTATACTAGCCCGAGTATCTGAATGTGACCTATTTATTCCTTCTCAGTTTTCTGTTCATTAACCAGTTCCCAATTCATGCCAATAAATTCCCCTTAAGTCACATGCTCTAATTTTGTTTACGAACCTCTTACGTAAACCTTTACCAGAAGATTTTTGAAAATGTAATGATATCACATCCACCTGTTCCCTGTCATCTATTCTGATAGTTATAGTCTCAAAAGTCTACAACAGGTTGGTCAAACATGATTTCTCTTTCATAAATGCAAGCTAATGCTACCTAATCTTACTATTATTTTTCCAAATATCCTGTTATAGATTTAATTGGGCGAGGAGGAATTATGATACTATTAGGCATGAACTGGGGCACCTAAATTGAGAACAGATTTTCCCAGGGAAAGCACGGCAGAAATGTAGAGGTTTTTTTAGGGAGCAATTGGTGATAGTGTTGGACAGATTTGTCCTACTGAGGGAAGGAAACATAAGGGATGGTAGGGTGAAAGAGCCTTGGGTGACAAGGGATATAGAACATCTAGTCAAAAAGAACGAGGAAGCTTACTCAAGGTTGAGGAGGCAACGATCAGATAGGGGTCTAGAGGGTTACAGGGTAGCCAGGAAGGAAATGAAGAATGGACTTAGGAGAGCTAGAAGGGGGCATGGTCCTAGGGAGGGTTGCTAAAGAAAGAGTCCTTGGAGTGCAGGTTCATAGCTTCTTGAAAGTGGAGTCACAGGTAGATAAGATAGTGAAGGCGGCGTTTGGTGTGCTTTCCTTTACGGTCAGAGTACGGAGTACAGGAGTTGAGAGGTTATGTTGCAGCTGTACAAGTCATTGGTTAGGCCGCTGTTGGAATATTGTGTGCAATTCTGGTCTCCTTCCTATTGGAAAGATGTTGTGAAACTTGAAAGGGTTCAGAAAGGACTTACAAGGATGTTGCCAGGGTTGGAGGATTTGAGCTATGGGGAGAGGCTGAACAGGCTGGGGCTGTTTTCCTTGGAGTGTCCGAGGCTGAGGGGTGACCTTATAGCTGTTTATAAAATCATGAGGGGCATGAATAGGATAAATAGACAAAGTCTTTTGTCTGGGTGGGGGAGTCCAGAACTAGAGGGCACAGGTTTAGGGTGAGAGGGAAAGGATATAAAAAAGACCTGAGGGGCAACTTTTTCATACAGAGGGTTGTACATGTATGGAATGAGCTGCCAGAGGAAGTGGTGGAGGCTGGTATAATTGCAACATTTAAAAGGCACCTGGATGGGTATATGAATAGGAAGGGTTTGGAGGCATATGGGCCAGGTGCTGGCAGGTGGGACTAGATTGGGTTGGGATATCTGGTCGGCATGGACAGGTTGGATCGAAGGGTCTGTTTCCCTGCTGTACATCTCTATGACTTTAGCCCTAAGGCTTTCTACACTTAGGTGAGAAACAAGAGGATGGCCAGAGTGAGAGTAGAACTGATCAGGAATAGTGGAGGGAACTAGCGCCTGAAGTCAGTGTGTGTAGGGGAGGTCCTTAATGAGTACTTTGCTTCAGTATGCACTACTGAAAGGGACCTGGACATTTCTGAGGACAGCGTGAAACAGACTGATATGCTCAAATAGATCTGATGTTGAGGAGGAAATTGTGCTGAAAATTTTGAAATTCATGAGGATAGATAAAACCCCTGGGCCAGATGGGATATAGGTTACGACAGGAAGCAAGGGAAGAGATTGCTGCACCTTTGGAGATGATCTTTGTATCCTCACTGTCCACTGGAGTAGTGTCAGACGATTGGAGGGTGGCAAACATTATTCCCTTGTTCAAGAAAGGGAGTAGGGATGATCTTGGGGAATTATAGGCCAGTCAATCTCACGTCTGTGGTGGGTGAAGTATTGGAGAGGATTCTGAGAGACAGGATTTATGATTACTTGGAAAACCATAGCTTGATTAGAGATGGTCATCATGGCTTTGTGAGGGGCAGGTCATGCCTCCCAAACTGAATTGAATTCTTTGAGAATGTAACAAAACATGTAGAGAAACATGTAGTGGGCGGCATGGTGGCACAGTGGTTAGCACTGCTGCCTCACAGCGCCTGAGACCCGGGTTCAATTCCCGACTCAGGCGACTGACTGTGTGGAGTTTGCACGTTCTCCCCGTGTCTGCGTGGGTTTCCTTCGGGTGCTCCGGTTTCCTCCCACAGTCCAAAGATGTGCAGGTCAGGTGAATTGGCCATGCTAAATTGCCCATAGTGTTAGGTAAGGGGTAAACGTAGGGGTATGGGTGGGTTGCGCTTCGGTGGGTCGGTGTGGCCTTGTTGGGCCGAAGGGCCTGTTTCCACACTGTAAGTAATCTAATCTAATCTAATCTAATCAGAAGTGGATGTGGTATACATGCATTTTAGCAAGGCATTTAATAAGGTTCCCCATGGTAGGCTCATACAGAAAGTGAGGCAGCATGGGCATGGGAAATTTGGCTGCCTGGTTACAGAATTGGCTGGTCCATAGAACAGAGATGGTAGTAGTAGATGAAAAGTATTCAGCGTTGAGCTTGATGACCAGTGGTATTGCACAGGGATCAGTTCTGGCATCTCTGCTCTGAGATTTTTATAAATGATTTGAATGAGGAAGTGGATGGGTGGGTTAGTAAATTTGCTGATGACACAAAGATCATTGGAGTGGTAGATAGCGTGGAGGGCTGTTGTAGGTTGCAATGAGACATCGACAGGTTACAGAATTGGACTGATAAGTGACAAATGGAGTTCAACCTGGAAAAGTACGACTTTGGAAGGTTGAATTTGAATGTAGAGTACAGAGTTAAAGAGTCTTGGCAGTGTGGAGGAACAGAGGGATCTTGGAGTCCATGTCCATAGATCTCTCAATGTTGCCACCCAGATTGATAGGGCTGTTAAGAAAGCACATGTTGTGTTGGCTTTCATTAGTAGGGGGATTGAGTTTAAAAGTAGCAAGGTTATGCTGCAGCTCCATGGAGCCCTGGTTAAATCACACTTGGAATATTGTGCTCTGGTCACCTCATTATTAGGAAGAATACAGAAGCTTTAGAGAGGGTGCAGAGGAGATTTACCAGGATGCTGCCTGGACTGGAGGGCATGTCTTATGAAGAAAAGTTGAGGGAGCTAGGCCTTTTCTCATTCAAGCAAAGGAAGATGAGAGATGACTTGATAGAGTTGTTCAGGATGATGAGAGGCATAGATAGAGTGGATAGCCAAAGACTTTTTTCCAGGGTGGAAATGTCTATCACTGTGTTTTTAAGGTGATTGGAGGAAGATTTAGGGGAGATGTCAGAGGTGGGTTCTTTACACAGAGAGTGGTGAGTGTGTGGAATGCACTGCCAGCAGTGGGAGGAGAGCAAGATACATTAGGGACATTTAAGCGACTCTTGGACAGACCACATGGTAGATAAGTTAGTCTGATCTTAGAGTAGGATAAAAGGTCGGCATAACCATTGAAGAGGTAAGTCCTGTACTGTGCTGTACTGTTTGTTCTATGTTCTATTTCTGGAAGGTTTTAGCATTTTCCTCCATGAAGGCAGACACTATTTATTTGGTTTTTCTGTCATTTCTTTATTCTCTATTATATATTCTCTTCTTGGAACAGATCCAGATTAGTTTTTGCTAATCTTTTCTTTTTACATACCTATAGAAGCTTTTACGGCCCAATTTTTTATTTCTCATTTAATCTTTTGTTCTTGGTTGTCCTATTAGAGGAATACTTTGTACAAGTTGCAGAGAGCGGTGACGGTTTCCACTTCAGATACGTGAGCCAAATAAAACTCTCTCTATTGATATATATACACTCCCAAATCAATGATAGATCAGATCGAGAATGAATTAAGGCTCATGGGGGTCATATACAGTTTTGAAGACTATGGCACTAAAAGGAAAGAACACGTGTAAGCAACTAGAATGTCGGAAGACAGCGGATAAACGTAAAAGTTTCCATTACATTAAACTCATTCAGGTCTGGTGTAATGCAACAAATGCAAAACTCTTTTCAACAATGTCACAAAGCTTCACCCTGAGACAACAACCTGTACTCATTATTTCCTGAATATTCTCATTCCTAAGTGAAACTGAAAATTAATTAACGAGATTAGACACTGATTTCAATTAAAGTTGATAGTTAGCAGATTTAATTGTTTGATCTACACAAGTTAAATTTATAATAAGTTATTTACTTCCCCTAGAAGAACCAGTGTACAGGACTGCACAGTCAACTGGATAGGAAGAGTCTGATGGCCTTTTTCACACTTTTCCTTTCACAAATACTTCACTTTCTAATAAAATATAAAGACACATTCAAAAAGGAAAGTTATCAAAATCTTTATACAACCTTGCTTTTGTCCTCCATTATGGATCTAGCTAGGCATTTCATGTACATTTTTCAATATTGTTAAAGAGAGAACAAAGCAACCTGAATATCAGACTGCCAATTAATGAAAAGGTAAAGTTGTTATAATCTTAACAGATCATGACAGAGCCATTACCTTTAAAGAACATCTCTACTTTGTACACCACATTGTCTTGACTAGTTTGTAAATGAATTTTGTTACACTTGTGTTCACTTCATTCTGTACACCAGCTTTTGATCAACAGAAGCATAGATGGTCTGCTCATTAACATTTGTAAGTTTTTCGTGACCCTCTTGGTAGCTTTGCCCCACAGTCAAACTAACAACAGTGACAAAACTATTACCCTATCATTCCATTGACTGTGTACTAAATCACCAATAAGTTTACGCAGCTGTTAAATTGGACACCTGAAAAAATATTTCAAGGAAAATAACTTACTTGCTTAGTGTGTTCTTGTCTTTGGGCAAAAAAAACAAGATATTGGTCCTGTCATCTTCCCCTGTGTTTGCAGCACCTGGTCCTGTCTGTTTGGGTGGTCGGGGTTGCTCTGTACCAGATTCACGGAACTCCAAACTGAGTTTTGGTGTCCACCCATCTAGCTTCTCGATTTCCTGTAGGCCACTTGGTTGCAGATCCTTCTTATCAAAAAACATACTGATAGATCGATCTTTTATTCCAGGGTAGCTTGTGGTATTGTAATTATCAAAAACTTCTGCAGTGTTTAATATTTTAGACTCATTGGATGATATTGATTGAGAATCTGAATTGATATTTGAATCCCATTTTTTGTCTGACTGCAAAGCAAGACAGGTCTGAGGTCTACCCGTTTGTTCACTTGGAGGTCTGAAAGGAACGGGAGCAATATCATTCTGTCTGCATTGTTCTATTTTCTGCAGCGCTTCCCCTCGCTGCCTCTCAAACATGTCCTTCTCTTGTTTTTCAAAAACTTTGCGTTGCTTCTCCAGGATTTCTGTCTGCTGCCTTATCTGTTCCATCATTTCCTTCTCATTCTGCTGCCGTTTCTGCTTTTGTCTCTCTGCCTGCTGTACATTTAACCGCTCAAGTCTTTCCAGAATTGCAATTTGAGGAAAGGGATTAATGCCTGCATTGTCGTCTGCTAAACAAGGCTGTTCATCTTTTGAAGATTCACCATCAAGTGACTGATCACCCTCTTCATCTGTTTTGGGTACAGCAATAGTGCCTTCAATCGTAAAGTGGTCAGAATGTGCAAAGTTAATCTCATTTGGCTTTGAGCTACTGGACATATTATCATGATTTTGTAATTGAGTAGATGGACGACAGTCCAATTTAGAACTTGAAAACTGACTGTCACTTGAGTTAGGACTGGGAGATCGATCTTCAGAATTTGATCTTTGATGAAGGAACTCTTTATTGTCTGTTTCTCGAATTTTGGAGTCAACACTAGGATAATTAGTGTTCATGTAAGGACTGGAAAGCAGGTTCGTTCCATGAAGCGTTGGATTAGTGGACAGACTGAGATTATTTGGTTTGGGACTTGTTGACAGATAATCCTGAGCAGTATGCAGGCTGGAATCAGAGAATGGCTCATCAGAAACAGTTAAAGACTGTTTTCTCTTCAGTTCATCTTCACAGCTAGGTACTTCAAAACTACCTCTTGAGCTCTCGCTGTCTGGTGTTCCCTGAGGAGATAGGGAATTCACACCATCAGATACCAGTTCAGTGGACCAGCGTCCCTCCTCTGAGGGAGACACACCGCCTGATCGCACCTTCAGCAATTCAAGGCTAAACTTGGCTTGTTCCAATTCTCGCATTCTCCGACTATGTCTTTTGGCACGCACCACTTTCTGCTTGTCTGGATCTCCAGAAAAGGACTTTGGTCTCTCCCTGACAATCACACCCTGTGGCACATTGGCAATATTAGAAAAGTTAGAAGTTCCAACCTGCAAATCTACTGAATTATTACTACATTCAGAATGGATTTGCTGTCTGTCATTTTCTTTTGAAGTGCAAGTCTCAACTAGATTATCTCCTAACTTGCTCAGCAAAGGCTTATTGATTTCAGGAAGGTTTTCATCTGGGATGTGTTTGTTCAAGGTCTCTATCTTTTCACTATCCAGTTGTTTCTTCTTTTCTTTGAGTTTCTGCCTTTTCAATGCCTGAAACCTGAAATAAAAAAAAATGAGAATTAAATTCCGAGCATTTAACATTGTAGAAGTCATCTATGTGAGTTGCTCTGATTCAATTTAAAATCAATGAAGCTCCCCAGTTGGTCAATGTATTGCCCATTCAGATTAGAATATTCCAAATTCAACTCTGGAATGGGTTTTGAATAGGTTACCACAGCTGAGCTTGCAAAGATGTCATAACTAACCCCAGACTGGGATTAGGGATAAAGTTTTTGTAAGGAATGATAACTATCCAGTCACTTTAACCAAAACAGAAACCCTTTAATGCTAACTATAAGATAACAGAGGCTGTACCGGTGGCTGGTCATACATCTAATCCTAACCTGGAGTATACAAACAAGGAGTCAAAACTTGCTCTGTTTAACAGTTACCTGCGTCGTACTACAAAACCTCTGTTTGCAGCTTGAATCTTTATTATGCTGTCCCGGAATGCTCTGTATGCTTGCATCTCCTTGTATCGTCGCCAGTGTTTCTGAATGCACAGTGCTGCCAGTCTATATCTGTGGTAATCACGCCACCACCTCTGGATGACAATTGCTGCATCATGCATTCGCAAAAGCATTTTTCTCTGTTGGTAACCTTTCCACACAGCCTGGATACTGGTCGCTGCTGCATTTAAGACACTGAGATCTGTGCAAATTAGGTGCTCTTTCATTTTGTAGTGTCGCCAACAGTTCTGCAGAGAAGAATGGAAGAGAAAAAGATTATATTTGAAATATATATGAACTACTCATATGAAAATGAATAAAACAAACTGCTTCTTATACCAGGGCACCCAAATTAACCTCTTAAGCTAAGTGATGGAACATAGAAGGTGATTTTTAAAATACAAGATCCATGAAATAACCATTCAATGGAAATATGTGGCCACAGTATTTTATGACTGGACTAACCTCTGGCACTCTGGTTCAAGCCAAGTCTGTGAACAGGCTTACGGTAAAATCTGTTTTGACCGTTCTCCTTTTAGTTCCAGATAGTGGAAGCCCACAGTAAACCAACAGTGAACTAGCAATTCAACTAATGAGGTCACCCGAAGAAAAGTTCTTTCAAACCTCAGATGTACCATGCCCAAACCAGTGAAATAATCGTACAAACAGGTCAAAACTGCACAAACATTGAGGTCTGGGCAGCATGTAATACACAGGCAATCACTTGGATACGTTAAAATTATACAGTTCTGGATACTTATTGTCAACCTTCAAATATGTTTCTTCCTGGGATTGATGTTAAGATTTCTGCTGAGATTCTACTGACAAAGTTGAAACACAGCAGCTTTCACTGTTGTACAAACCTGTATTTTAATTGCTGCCCGCTTCTTATCGAGAAACTGTCGCTGTTCAAGGACGGCACGGAACCAGCTCTGAAGCAAAACAATTCGTCTCAGGACCTCCTTGTGCAACATGTCCTGCAGCTTTTGACGCTCAACCTCTTTCATAAATATCTATGGGGAACCATGCAACAAGTAAATGATATTTGCAACAGAGAGGGGATGAAATATGGACAAAGAAGTACAATATCTAAAGAGAAACTCCGCAGGTCTGGCAGCATTTGTGGAGAGAAAGCAGAGTTAATGTTTCGGGTTCAGTGACATATCATCAGAACTGGTTCTGAATAAGGGTCACTGGACTTGAAACGTTAGCTCTGTTTTCTCTCCACTGATGGTGCTCGGCCTTCTAAATTTCTCCAGCAATTTTGGCTTTTACTTCTGATCTCTAGCATCCACAGTTCTTTGTGTTTTTTTTAATATTCAAGAATACTGGTCAAATGAAAGTTTTAAACAAATCTTTCCTGAGATGTAGACATCGCTGGCAGTACCAGTTTGTTGCCTGTCCCTAACTGCCCTTGAACTGAGCTGTTTGCTAGGCCATTTCAGAAGGCAGTTAGAAGTCAACCACTGAAGTAGATCAGGAGGCACTGTAAGCCAGACCAGGCAACGATGGCAGTTTTCCTTTTTTAAAGGTCACTAGTGAACTAGATCTGTTTTTACAACAATTGATGATAGTTGTCATTGCTTCATTACTGAGATCAATTTGAGATTACAGATTTATTAACTGAATGCAAATTCCCCTAGCTGCAGTGGTGAGATTTGAACCTATGATCCCAATGTGTTAGCCTGAGCATATTTATTGTTAATCCAATAACCTTTACCACGATAATACTATCTTGCAACAGCTATTCCTTCAGACTGAATTTTCAATGTAACAACACATGTAACCTATGAAACAAAATTGAACAAGTGGTTTGCAGGTGCCATTCAAACAAAATTTTTAATAGATGCCAGAAGACAGGAGTTAAGAGATCAAAACTATTAGAGCTGGGAGAGATACAGCAGTGCGGTGGGGTTTAGGGCTAGAATTGGGTGCAAAGGTAGGCTGAGGTGAGCCAATGAGAAAATTACAGATATAGATTAGTGCTTTATTCAAAAGAGGGGAATAAACTGCAACCCAAGCTCCTGCTCACCATCTAGTGACTCCTGCTGCAGAACGCATGTCTGACAACATTTAATGGGGACACATCAGGTTCAATTGTAATGGCCCAAATATTCAACTCCTAACTCTAGCCACAACAAAGACTCCAAAGTGAAAACTGGTGGGAGGAAACTGCTGGTTTTATTTACACACAGCATGAATACTGACCTACAGAAAACCAAGCGGCAGAAGCAGACACTATGTTTTTCTCAGTTACAAAAGACTGGCTACAAATTCTTCGAGTCCTCAGCATGAGCACTTTAAAGTTACATCATTGCTGCAGAGATTATAACAGACAAATTATAAAAAGACTTCATAATCTGAACAATATGATCCTTCTATAAGCCCCAGAAATGTAGGACACAGATGTTCACCTTATGTTTCTCAATTATGAATTTCTAAAGCAGCTTGTGTTATCTGTGTGCATCATACTCAAATATGCTTATCGACTGGCAATTGCATAACAAAATTATACCGTACCATTGTTTTTCCTACTTGATAAGTGGCTACATCAAGGTTCGCATTTCTCATAAATCTCCTGATATTGCACTGAGAAGAGATGGTGCCTTGTGGCAGAAGTACATGGAAATGAGCCACAAATTCCTGAAAAATGATTCAGAAGAATTATGAAATTAATTTCACTGCAGCTTTACTGTGATACCAAAATGTATCAGTTTAACAACAATGTGTTTTAAATAAAACATCCCACAGGAAAGATGACATTATCCAGTCACAATTGAGAGCAGAGATCAGATAAGGATCACATTCCAAATTAACCAGTTATGTTCTTCCTTATGGAATACTGGGAAGGCACATCATCTGATGAAATGCCAAAACAAATAAACTCCAGATAGACCAATTATGAAACCTGGGGCTGTGCCGAATCAGTTGACTTCATAAAGGGAACGATTAAACACAACAATGGATCTTAGTGCCACAGGACAAAGGAAGAGAGAAAGAACGGAAATTCAGTGAAACCTTCTATTCCTGATTACTAATCAGGAATTCTACTCGATATAGGCACCTAATCATTGAATGAGGGCTCCTTGATAAGATATTACCAACAATCAAACAGCCTGAAGAAACTCAGTGCATGGGTTTGTGAGTAAACAGTGATCATTTAGGAACAGAAATGGACAATGCCAACAGCAATAAAACTAACACAGTAAACGTTAATGCAGAGACTAGAAGAACTTAGGACATATTCTTAAAAATTAATCCACAAAGCTAACCTGACAGGAATGAGTTCATTATAATTTCCAACTAGTGTGCTCTGAACTGATCAGAGCCCATAATGCAGCCAAAATCATGCTGTCACAGGTGACGTAAACAAAAATTCAATTCAATTCTTCAATTTTTTTAAATATCAAATGATAAAAATTTTACAATCGTTAATCAATCAATTCAAGACTGGAAAGAACTTGACTTCTTTAAACTAGTCGAAATTCAACTTGATTTGACATGTTCAGTAATGAGCACTTTAGTTCAAATTAATATCAATTTTTCCACAATATTTATATTTCACTTGAGATTGACGCCATCCATAAATCTGAAAGCAAAATTCTTATGCCCCGAAGTAACCAGAGGTTCTCACCTGGAAAGTGTATTTAATACTATAGCCTGATTGTCGTATCCTCACTGTTTCCAACATGCCAGTGTACCTTAGCTGTCTCAGGACCAGGTGATCATTGAAGCGCAAAGGAAGCTACAACATTGACAAAAGAAAGATCTCAGGCAGGTAAACAAAACAAAATTTCAGCCTAAAAGTAATAATTCACACAGGACAAAATGCATGTAGTTTTGAGTATATCTTCCCAATTTAGGAAGGCTTCGTTAATACCTGCTCATTTTTTGGACAGAGAATGGGAAAATTGCCAATGTTTATTTAAAAAAGTAAGTAGTCAAGACAACAGGTAACTATAGATCAGTTTGCTTAACATATTGTTAAAATGTGAACAGCTCATTATGAAGGGTGTAACAGCAGAGCATTTAGAAATACACAATATGATTAAGCAGAGTCAGCATAGCTTCATGAAAGGGACATCTTGGCTAACAAATTTATTCAAATTCTTTGAGGACATAAAGAGCAGAATAGTTAAGGGGAAGCAATGAATGCAATACACTTGGATTTCCAGAAGACATTTGACTACAGTTAGGCCAATTAATAACACAAGAGTCTATGGTGTTGAGGTTAGTATATGAGCATGGACAGGGGACTGGTTAACTGATAGAAGACAGAGTTGGGAATAAGGGGAGTTTTTGGGATGGTAACCTGTAAAAGGTGGAGTGCCACAAGAATCAGTGCTGGGACTGCAATTATCTACAGTATATATTGATCAGTTAGATGAGAAAAGTGAATGTACTACAGCTAAGTTTGCAGATGATGCAAAGAGAGATGGGAAAGTAAGTGGTAAGGATGACCCAGAGTCTGTAGAGGGACATAGAGGCTAAATGACAGTTGGAATGTAATGTGGGAAAAGACCAGATGATGTACTTTGACAAGAATGGATGACCTGAATATTATATAAGTGGAGAAAGCTTCTGAAAACTACACCACAGCGAGATTAGGGAGTCATGATGCATAAATAACAATAAGCGAGCATGCAAGTTCAGCAGGAAATAGGGAGGGCACATGGAATGCTGGCCTTTAGTTCAAAGGGAATAGAGTGGAAAAACAGGAAAATATTATAGCAAACAAGCACTAGTTAGACCACATCTGGATTATTATGAAAAAGTTTGGTTCCTTTATCTAAAGAATACTATACAGGCATTGGAGGCAGTCTTGATAAGGTCCATTATATTCACTATGAGAATAGAGAGACTGTCTTTTTGAGGATGAACGAGAGGCAGTCTTATTAAAATATACAAGATTCACAGGGGACTTGACAGAGCACATGCAGAAAGATTGATTCCCTTTGTGGGAGAGCCCAGGACAAGAGGGTATGATCTCAGAGTAAAACGTTGCCCATTTAAGACAGAGGTGAGGAGGAATTTCTTTTCTCTGAGGATACTGAATCTGTGTAATTCTTTACAATGGAGGGCTGTGGGTCATGAATTACATTCAAAGCTGGGATAAATGTTTTTTTTATATAAGTCAGTAAGGGAATCAAAGGCTAATGGGGCAAAGTCAGCAAAGAGATAAGGATTTTCAGATTAGACATAATCTCACTGAAAGCAGAATGGGTTCAATGAGCTGAAAAGCCTACATCTGCCCTTTTTTTTACGGTCTTTGACACAGAATAAATACTTGAGTGAAGACTGCTCTTACTTCTAAATGTAAATTTGCTATAATTGCCCTCCTGTCTTCCCACAACTAATGCATTGCTTACTTTATGAAAAAAATCCAAACAAATTTCCCACTCAAGAGCCAAAAACACTGTTGTGTATGTTTCTCTTCTTCTCTGTCACCACTGTGCTGAGGTCAATTCTCAATGTACCTTTCAGGACCTCCATATCTCCCTCAAACATTTCTCCCTAATGTCTACAAAATTTTAAATAGATTGTTACTAAATCATGACATCTTAAAATATATTCAGACTTATCCTTCCTGATTCAACAAATGATGCCATACTCAGCATGTTATTATTTAAAAGAGAAATCAGCTTCACTCATAAAACACCTTATACTTAAAAGTCATCATATAAAGTTTCAGTGGCTGTTTGTTCTATTCATTCAAGTAAAGCAAGTGCTATCGGCCTTACATTATTTTAATTTATCAACTTATTAAATTTCCAAGCATAGATACCTTTTCTGCATTTGATCGAATGCATTTGACAAAGTAGGGCTCTGCCTGTCCCAGAGTCTCCATCAGTTTATTTAGAGAAGCCTGCATAAAGGAAAAAACATACAAAGGTAAACAATTGCAGTGCCAGGAATGAATGGACCAAGGTCAAAAGCACCCTCGATTAGAAAATGCAACACACCTTAAAAACTCAGAAAAAGTCCTACAAATCCCACTTGTTCAGTGAATTATTTTAGGTGAGAAATTGATTCAACAATATTCCCTCAAAACTTCTATTTCATTTTCAAATAATTAGCTTTCTTTTATTCTCCATCTAGTGTATTTTAAATACCGTATTTAGCCAAGTGGCTGGACTCCCACCTTTCAATCAAAAGATTGTGATTTCAAACCTAAATTTAGAATCAGAAGACTATCTAAGTAGAGATTCCAGTGCAGTCCCAAGTGTGTTGCAGTATCAGAGGTATCATCTTTCAGACAAGGTGTCAAAGCTCCTGTCTGCATCTCAGGAGGAGTAAAAGGTCTAATGGCATAATTTCAACGAGCAACAGGAGATATTTTCTCCCCAGTCTTGATGACCAGCTATCACTCCACCAATATTAAAACAGGTTAACTGCTCATAGAATGAACTGTTGTTTGTGGGATCACTAACAGGAGTACACATCAAAATTACTGTATCAGCAATGTAGTGCTTTAGAATGTGTTCAGGAAATGAAAAAGAGATACATAAATACATGTTCTGTGTTTCTTGGAGCTGCACGATCTATTTAAAACTCCTTCAACTTTTATTTCCTAAGAGAAACTTCTGCTTGCTCTCAGGGGTAAATTCAGATTATATATTGAACTTTATTGTACCGTTTGCTCTGTTATCACATTTGGTATATCATTTTCAGAGTCTAAGCTGTTCAGAGATTAACCTACAGTCTGGATGTAGGTTTGCTCGCAGAGCTGGAAAGTTCATTTACAGATTTTTCGTCACCCTATTAGGTAACATCTTCAGTGGGCCTCCAGGCAAAGCACTTTTGATAATTCTTGCTTTCCATTTATAGGTTTTGGTTTCTTTGGGCTGGTGATATCATTTCCTGTGGTGACATCATTTCCTGTTCTTTTTCTCAGAGGGTGGTAGATGGGGTCTAACTCGATGTGTTTGTTGATAGAGTTCCAGTTGGAATGCCATGCTTCTAGGAATTCTGGTGCGTGTCTCTGTTTGGCTTGTCCTAGGATGGATGTGTTGTCCCAGTCGAAGTGGTGTCCTTCCTCATCTGTGTGTACACGCACCAGAATTCCTAGAAGCATGGCATTCCAACCAGAACTCTATCAACAAACACATCGAGTTAGGCCCCAACTACCATCCCTGAGAAAAAGAACAGGAAATGACATCAAAACAGGAAATGATGCCACCACAGGAAATGACATCACCAACCCAAAGAAATCCAAACATGTAAATAGAAAGCAGGAATTATCAATAGTGCTTCACCCAGAGGCCCACTGAAGATGTTACCTAGTAGGGTGACAAAATGTCTAGAAATGAACCTTCCAGCTCAGCGAGCAAACCTACATCCAGAACCTCAACCAGAGCTATAAGTCTTCTCAAAACTCATTAACATACAGTATTTTATTTAGTCATGTTGTGTAAAGTTCAAAATTACAATCATTTCAAGCTGCTTTTATCCTCAATTCCAATGTTCACTTGGTATAAATATGGCTGTTATTTGTACACATTAAAATCAACATAGCAATGACTGTGGAACAATACCCATGCTATGCGAAAGAAGGAATTTATTTAATGATCATCTCATACAATAATTTATGTAGCACATTAGGAATAAACTGACCATGCAAGTGAAAATGAGAAGAAATGAGTCGTCTTTGTAAGGCAGTGTTTATAGGGCAAGACTGTGATAATCATTTCTTTGAACAACTGATTCAAACTTGCTATTTAATACGGATCTAAATCATGTCAAATTTAGATATTTTTATGGCAAGCTGCCAAATAATTGCAGTTCTTTAATAAACAGCAATCTAAGTTACTTGAGGAACAGGTTTCAATTAATCTATGGTCTTTTCTCATTCTTGGAATCTTTACATTCTCATATTCAAGTTGCATATTTAATTTTATGATGCTCAAGTTTGGTAACGAAGAAAATGAAATTCTTTAGAGATGAACAACCCACACTTTGAGCCTGTTAACAGCTAACAGGTAGCCCCCCCACTAAAAAAAATTTTAAACATTCAAAATCTTTCAGAACTCATCAGGTTACTGGCTACCATACAACCAACACTGGCATTTGAAACTATGGATTAATATTCAACATACTACATACAGTTCAAGGTAGAAAGTCAGTAAAATGGGAGAACTGGTCACTTGTATCATGTATTTACCTGGAATTGGGCACTAATGCTGGGTGGCTTTTTCTTTTTGTGCAAATGAAGCAAAGACTTGGTAATACGGTCATGAAATGTCAGTCCCATCAGGTACTTCAGCGACTTCACATCTAATAAGTGCTAGAAGGTCAAGATAAACAAGATCAACACATTAACATTCTTACCTATTCAAAAAAAAATCCTTCCATGTCTGGAATCAAACTAGTCCTTCTGACCTCTAACATAGTAGAAACTATCCATCGGTCTTATATAAAAGGCCTAAAACTATTCACAATATTCTTAATGTTGTCTAACTATGTCTTGTGTAGTTTTAGCAATATTTCCCTACTTTGGTTAGCTTAATTCCCTTTGAAAGAGGCCAAGGACTCCCAAACCTCTGTGCTGCAGCATTTTCTATTTAAATAATATTCAATTTCTCACTCTTCCTATCGAAGTGCAGAATCTCACACTTTATACATTATATTCTATCTTACAATTTTTTCCCTGCACACAACCTGCAGGTTCTTTTTGTCATCCTCCCACTTGACTCCTGATCTATTTTTGTGTTATCTGCAAACTTGGCAAAAATACAATTACTTCTCTCATCCAAGTCACTAAAATACATTGCAAATAACTGCTGGCAAGTCTGGGAATTTCCACTCAACAGCAAGCCAGAAAACTTCTATTGTTGGTAACTAAACTAAAAAGGAAAGGACCACGTTATCAGGCCCAACCAACAGTGCATTCATCCATTTCACCAATTCATTGTTTGCTTCCTTAATGCTACAACTTCTCCATTTCTATTAACTTGGTCCAGATTGAAATCAGTTCTAATTTATTATTTTAAAAAAGGATCTTTTGTTTTAAACTAAAGGTCAAATGGTACAGTAATTTTAGGAAGCAAGCTCCAGGATTTTGACCCATCTAGAGATAGCATGTACTTGGAGGGGATCTTTCAGGTAATGGTGTTTTTATGTACCTACTGGTCTGATCTTCCAGATTAAGGAAACACACAGAGGACACGTCTCACAGGCTGAGGTATATAATAAAACAGCAGGGACCTTATGCTTGGATTGTACAAAACATGAGTTAAACCACAGCTAGAGTACTGTGCATATTTCTGATCACCATATTACATTAAAAATATGATTGCACTAGGAAAATAACAGAAGCATTTTATAAGGTTGCTGCCAGGGACGAAACCTTCTAGATTAGCAGAGAGGTCAACAGCCCAAAGGCTTTGATTTAAAGTAAAAGGCAAGAGGACGTGGAGAATCTTTTCACCAAAACATTTCAGGGCCATGCTCTAAAAAAAATGGTAGAGACAGCAACTCTCATAATTTTGTCTTAACCTACAGGACTGCAGACCACAAATTTAAGTGGGATTAGATTAGATTCCAGCTCTCTTTGTGCTGGTACAGGCATAAATGACACAGAAGGAGCCGTCCAGCCCAAGGGTTCTGCCCGTAAAAATGACCCCGAGCTGCCAGTTGTCTGCCACTATCTTGTTCCATGTCAACACTTCTGTCTCGGTCCTGTTGCAGTGTTCCAGCAAGGTTCAATGCAAACTAGAAGAACACCACCTCCTTTTCTACTTGGGCACCTTATAGCCTTCAGGTCTCAACAACAAGTTTAACAATTGTAGAGTATGGCCAACTGCTTCCTTATCTTTTATCTACCTCCATTATGCCAAATACTACCATTTTCAATTCATAGCCTCCACTATAGCCTACTGAGCTTCTCTTTTCCCTGATCTATTGTCAACAATCTTTTTGCCCCTCTCTCTCCCTGCACTCCCTACCCACTTATCTGCTCATTCCTTCTCCCACATAGTGAAATTAAATATCTTTCTTAGCTGCTTATAGTTCTGAAGTAGGGACACGGGAGTACAAATGTGAACTCAGTTTTCTCGCCAAAGGTGCTACTAGACAAGGGAAGGTTCTCGAGCAATTTCTGTGACCGTATGTTTCAGATTTACAGCAATGAGGTGGTGTTCTTCTAGTCTGCATTGAACCTTGCTGGAACACTGCAACAGGCTCGAGACAGAAGTGTTGACATGGAACAAGATAGTGGCAGACAACTGGCAGCTCGGGGTCATTTTTACGGGCAGAACCCTTGGGCTGGACGGCTCCTTCTGTGTCATTTATGCCTGTACCAGCACAAAGAGAGCTGGAATCTAATCTAATCCCACTTAAATTTGTGGTCTGCAGTCCTGTAGGTTAAGACAAAATCGTGAGAGTTGCTGTCTCTACCATTTTTTTTAAGAGCATGGCCCTGAAATGTTTTGGTGAAAAGATTCTCCACGTCCTCTTGCCAGTTACTTTAAATCAAAGCCTTTGGGCTGTTGACCTCTCTGCTAATCTAGAAGTTTTTGTCCCTGGCAGCAACCTTATAAAATGCTTCTGTTATTTTCCTAGTGCAATCATATTTTTAATGTAACATGGTGATCAGAAATATGCACAGAAATCTAGCTGTGGTTTAACTCATGTTTTGTTATAACTGGGATACTGAGCAGCTATGATATCATTGAAAGACAGAACACATTTGAGTGAATGGCTTTTAGTTTAGCTTAATGAAATGTGGTTTTATGGGTTGACAAATGAATATTTGGTTGCAATATAAGCGATAGTGCCTTCACTGTAACCCATAAAAGACAGGAAGAGTGAAGGGAAAAAGTAGCATGAAAAATTGCAGTAAAGCATCATATTGCTCAATTTAAAATATAAGATCACTTGAATCACCACATTACAACCAAAGACATTTGCACAAAACACAATGAGTATTCAGTAGCACACCATATAATTTTGCCCTGAAGACAAAGGGCTAATTCACCTCTCTCAGAGAGCGATAGAAAAGCAAAGTTCACATTCTCACCTTTGGTAGAACAAGTTTGGTTTTGGAGTTCTTATTCCTCCTAGTGAAAGAACACAGTAAGTGTTATGAAGCAAGCACATTCCATTTTAGTCAGCAAGTAGTCAGCATCACTAAACACTATTTCTTTAATAACACTAATGATAATCATCGCCAAATTTCACAGTGTAAAAGTCATCTGTTTTGACAAAGTCACAAAAAAGAAGCACTCTAAGAGACCATATACTCAGAATGCCCTTGATACAGACAGTACAGTGTCTTAATTGTCTACTAATGGGGTCACAGGACCACAGCAGAGTGATTGTGGTGAATCTTCATAACACACTATTTGCATCTCAGATGGACTGTGTACAATTCTGGGTGCCACACTTTAGGAAGGAGAGAGTGCAGAAGAGGTTGATTCGAAAGGCTGTAGAGATGAGAAACTTCAACTTTGAAGGTGAATTTGAAAAACTGGGACTGTTTTTCTTCAATAGGAGAAAGACAAAAATTAACTTTGATTAAAGTTTTCAAACATGACAGGTCAGACAAAGAAAAACTGTTGCCATTCATAAAAGGATTAAGAATGAAAGGGCACAGATCTGAAGCAATTTGTAAAAGGAGTACATGTGATACAAGAATAAAAACCTTTCCAGACAGCAAGTGGCTTTTGTCCGAAATTTATTGCCTTAAAGTGTGTTTCAATTGAGGCATTCAAGAGGGCATTAGATGACTATTTAAATACAAATATTGCGCAGGGTTAAGGGCAAAGGACAGGAGAATGACCCTAAAGCATGATGTTCATTCAGAGAGCCTGTACAGACACAATGGACTGAATAAACCCCTTCTGCAGTGGAATAATTTTGCAATTCTAAGCCTGAAGAGTGTATCAGCTGTAAAAAGAAAAATATTAAATGCAATTTGCACCATGAGAGCCTTTTGGACAGAGGCCATAGCAGATGGAAAGTATCTCTTGACCCGCCGCAGTGATTTTAAACCCCTGTACTTAACTGCATGAGTCCTCTCAGTCTTTTTCCTGAATCCAGTGGAAAATGCAAAGTGGGCGCCAAATAGGAATGGGATTTTATCCAACAGGAGGCCGCCACAAGGAACCCAAAAGAATACTGAAAGTCCGTAGACCAGGAACATTAACTGTTTCTTTTTTCACAGATTCTGCCATACTTGTTCAATATTCCTAAAGTTTGTATTTTATCAAACCAAAGAAAATGGTATTGGCGGTCAGGTAATTAGATAGAAGGGGCCAGACAGACCTCATGGGTTTGGGGAAACAGCACAATTTAGGGCCAAAGTGGCATGACTGATTCTCCTGGCCCTGAATAAAACAAATACAAACAACTTTCTGGGTTTTCAGTTGTCACCAGCAATGAAAGCTCCTCTTCAATGGTTTCAGGTTAAAATTGCAACCACATATCCCAAAGACAATCAATGTTTATTCTGCACATCTAAAAAAGAACCACACAAACTACTGCAGGACATAGAGTCATCTGGCAGCTGCTTAAATAACTACTAAAAATTAAAACTGGGATTGGGTATGGTGAATCACTGCTCACTTTATTACACCATTATTACAAGAGTTCTTGTTGTTATTTGCATTGCTGTACATTAGTAGAGTGTTAGTAAGTGAACAAATACAGAGGAATGAGATACAGAACTCAACAGAAAACTCAAGGCATTGATAATCCAGTATAATGTAGAGAACCACTCAGACCCCAATGCATCATGGTCGCCCACAAACCCACCAACACACTAAAACAGCAGCGAAAGAACTTGCAAGACCCTATACAGACAACAAGCAAAACTAATGTCATTTACAAAACACCGAGCAAGAACTGTGACAAACACTACATTGGACAAACAGGCAGAAAACTAGTCACCATGAACATGAACATCAACGAGACACAAAAAGACATGACCCACTCTCACTAGTATCTTTACATACAGATGAGAAAGGAAGCCACTTCAACTGGGACAACACATCTATCCTAGAACAAGCCAAACATAGACATGCTCAAGAATTCCTAGAAGCATGGCACTCCAACTGGAACTCTATCAACAAACACATTGACTTGGATCACATTTATCAACCCCGAGAAAAGGAACACAAAATGACATCACCAACCCAAGGAAACCTCAACATAAATAAAAAGTGGGCCTTACACCAGTGCTTCACTGGAGACTCACTGATATTACCTAGTATGATGGCGAAATGTCTGAAAACGAACCTTCCAGCTCAGCAAGCAAACTGACATCCACAAGAGATAAATGCAAATTTATACCTGCTAGTGAATGATTCATTAACAGAATTATGGGAGAAATGGTGGTATGGGAAGAGTAGAGTGTTGACATTCTGTATTCTGCAGTAAAATACTTGCTCTGAGATCAAACAGATTGCGAAAGGCAAATACATTTGCTATTTCAGAACATTTATATCAAAACCTAATATCACATTTTCTTTCCACTTTCTGCTCTTGAATGCAAGAAGCCTTGTTGGCCTATAATTGCCACTGGCACTTCTCTAGTTCCCTGTCCAAGTGGCCATTTTTCATTTCTGAACTCTCAATAAGAGAATTGGCAAGGAGTTTTAACAGTGATTAGATTCCCTACAATGTGAAAACAGGCCCTTCGGGCCAACCAGTCCACACTGACCCTCTGAAGAGTAACCCACTCATACCCATTTCCCCCTGCACCTATCGAGAATTCTTAGATGCACCTATCACTATGGGCAATTTAGTATGGCCAATTCACCTGACCGGAGCACCCAGAGGAAACCCACGCAGACACTGAGAGAATGTGCAAACTCCACACAGGAGGCTGGAATCGAACCTGGGACCCTGATGCTGTGAGGCAGCAGTGCTAACCACTGATCCACCGTGCCACCCAGTAGTAGGCATTCTAATTAAGTCCAGCACTGACATTCACTTTCCAATAGGGATAAACTGTATGATTAGTCGCAAGGAAACTTTGTTCTCTTCTCCTTAATTCAGAGTTTAAGTGGAGGTCCATTGCCACGACAGTAAAATTCTGACAAAGGAGCAAAGAATCACAGGATTGATGCAGTTCAGCAAGAGGCCAAGAAGCTCATCTTATTTGCAATTGCACTGAGCATTTCAACGGTGCCAATCTCTTGCCTTTACCAGTGCCCTGCATTCATTTTCTATTTAGAAATCAGCCAATGTCCTCTTGAAATTCTCAATGGAATCTCCTTTCATCACTTCCAGGAAGAGCATTCCTACCCTGACTGCTTGCTGGGTGCAAGTTTCTTTATCTCTTCACATTTTCTTCTCAAAAAACACTTTAAACCACAGCCCTCTAATTCTCAGTTTACAAATGGAAACAGTTTCCCTCTACTCACTGTATCCAGAACCTTTATGATTTTGAAAACCTTTATATTGGGTTAATCTTAGTCTCCTCCTTAAACAGCCCCAATATCTCCAATCTTTCCTCATAACTGAAGTGTCTCATCCCTAAAATCACAATCATAAACCTCTTCTGCACCTTCTCCCGATCATATCCTTCCTATGCTGTGGTGCTCAGAACTGTACGTAATACTCCATCTGAGGCTGAACCAGTATCTTGCATTAGTTCATCATAACCTCCTGGGTCTTGTCTCCATTCCTCCATTAATGAGGCCTAGAATACCAAATGCTTTATTAACAGCTCTTTCTACCTATCCTGCTACCTTTTACGACATATATTCATGGACACCCAGATCAGCTTGCATATCCTTTAGAATAATCCCTTCATTTTATACTATCTTTCCATCACTTTGCAACAAAGTGCATCACCTCACACTTTTGAACTTCATCTGCCACCTATCCACCTACTTAGGTCACCATGAAAGGCCGTGTCTCATCAACCTCACCCCTCACCTGATGCACGGTGACATTAAGGATAAACTTTCCACCAGCCATTTCTCTCTCTCTCTCTGACAGAGCAGCCCCGTGGGCTCTAGCTACTTTATCTTATGATTCCCGGCAAGTGAATAAAATGGTATTAACTCCTGTTTGAAGTTGTAATCTATCCTCCTTACAGTTTACAAGCCTACTGAGTTTGGTCATCAGGAAATTGTCCTCCGCCCAAAAGTCTGGATAAATAACGTACATCAAGAAAAGCAAGAGTCCTAAAATTGACCTCTTGGTGAACTCCATTACAAACCACCTTCCAGCCTGAAAAACATCCATTAACCATTACTTGGTTTCCTATCCTTGGACTAATTTTGTATTCATGTGACCTATTACTTTCCTCACAAGTATAATGCTGTTGTATGGCATTATCTAGCCGGCAGCATTAACCTCAATCCTCTCTGTCACGTTTTCAAAAAAACTTGCACAAGTTAGATAGACACAATTTTCCCTTAAAACAAAAATCCACACTTACATTTCTGAATCAAACTATGTTTTTCCATGTGTTGACTAAACCTATCCCAAATAACTGCTTCTAAGAAATTTCCCGACCATGAAGGTTCAACTGAGTGATCTTCCAGTGCTGGCAAATTCTCCAATCCAGAAAGTTTGAAACTGCCAAGTGCCTTTTCCATTTCCATTCTCACTTCCTTAAAATCCTTACATGCTTTTCTTCCAGTGCCAGTACTTCATGAACTTTCAGCATTAACACCTTACCTAATACCACCTCCTGATCAATTTTAAACCCTTCTAGTAACTGAGTTTCCTCCTCTCACTGTGTTTGACAGCATTTCTTCATTGCCTGAGAGATTCAAAGTACTCACCGCCTCTGGATGTAAATTCGCTTTTTGGTCTGAAATTAGCCCCACTTCTCCTTTTGGCACCTTTTTACTATTCTGTATTTATTGAAGATTTTGGGATTTCCTTTTATGTTAGCACCCGGTCTTTCTTTAATAATACATCTTTGCTTCTCATATTTGCTTTTTCACTTCCCTTCTGAACCTTCAGTACTCAGATTGCTTCTCAACTGTATTCACTAAATACTGTAATCAGCACAATTCTTCTTCTTTGACTTAATTTTGATCTCCTTTGTGATGTAGGGAGCTCTGGATTTATTGTCACATGCACTTAAGTAAAGTGAAAAGCTTTGTTTATGAGCAGTACACGCAGATCATAGTAAGCAAGGACATACCGATCAAAGGGTGGAAAAAAAACTAGCACAGAGGCATACAGGTTACATCACATAGGGTGCGCTAGGCAATGTCAACATTAATAAGATCAGCATTGTTTGAAGCTAGACAGTACATTCTTCACAGCAGTCTAATAACGGTAGGTAAGAAGCTGTTCTTGAACATGCTGGTGCATGTGTTCAAGCTTCTGTATCTTCTCCCTGATGGAAGTAGTTGTAGGAGAGCATTACCACTGTTGGATGGGTCTTTGATAATGTTGGCAGCTGTCCCGCAGCAATGAGCCCTGTAAATGGAGTCTTTGGCTTCTGTGATGGTCTGGGCTGTGCACACAACCTTGTGTAGTTTCTTACTGTCCTGGACACAGCTGTTACCATACCAGGTCGTTAAGCACCCAAACAATATACTTTCAATGATGCATCTGTAAAATTTGGTGAGGGTCCTCACGGACATGCCAAATTTCCTGAGCCACCTGAGGAAGTCATTGTGCCTTCTTAACTGTCGCATCTACATGGGAAGTCCAGGACAGGTGGTCAGTATTGTCACTCTGAGGAACTTGACGCTCTCAACCTCAGCTCCATTGACATAGATGGGGTCTTATTTTCCTCTTTTCTTTCTGAAGCCGATGATCAGTTCTTTAGTTTTGTCAATGTTGAGAAAGAGGTTATCATTGCACCATATCACAAAGCCCCCTATCTACGTTCTGTATTCTGCCTTATCATGGTTTGAAATCCATCTTACCATGGTGGTGTTATCAGCAAATATGGAGATGGCATCCATTCAGAATTTGGCAACACAGTTGTGGGTGAATAGGGAGAATAGTAGGGGGATGAGAGTTCACTTTTGAGTGTAATCATGCAGGAAATGCAATTGTCCAACTTCACTGATTGCAGTCTGTGGGTCAGAAAGCTAGAGGTTCCAGTTGCAAAGGGCGGAGCTGAGACCTCGGGCTCAGAGCTCTGAGATCAGTTTGGAGGGGATAATAGTGTCAAAAGCGAAGCTGTAGTTGATGAGGAGTCTGACATAGCCGCTTTTGTGTCCAGATGCTCCAAGAACGAGTGGTGGGCTAGAGAAAACGGCATCTGTCGTGGACGTGTTACATAGGTAGGCAATTTGCAGGGGGACGAGGTAGGCAGGGGAGACTAGCATTGATGTGGGCCATGACCAGCCTCTCAAAGCACTTCGAGATTATGTATCTCAGAGTCATTGGCCAATAGTCATTAAGGCACATTGCGTATGCTTTCTTTGGTACTGGGATAATGGTGGTCTTCTTGAAGCAGGTGGGTCTACAACTTGTAGGAGGGAGAGATAGGTGATGTCAACGAATGCCTCGGTCAGCTGAATCTAAGTGCTCGGTTGGTGACTCTGTCCAGTTGCATCGTTTTCCTTGGGTTCATTTCCAGGAAGACCGATCTACCATGAGCAGAGGTGACAGTGAGTACAGCAGCGTCTAGGGCTGTCGGTGCAGGTGACACTACACCACTGGCATTCCACTTGAACCGAGCAATGAGAGAGGGAGATGTCTTTGTCAGTTATCTTGCTCTGCTTCATTTTGTATGGTGTTATGTTGCTGATGCCTTGCCATAGAGAGCTCAAGTCTGTGTGGTCAGTTTGGGCCTTGAACTTGGTCCAGTACTGTCTCTTGGCATCCCTGATGGCTTTGGGGAGGTCCTATCTGAATTTTCTGTACAGGGTTGGGTCGTCCAACTTGAATGCTGCACGCCCAGTCTTCAGTAGGGAATGAGGATTTTCTGGTTCACCCAAGGTTTCTTTTTGGGGGAACACCTGGATTGACTTTGTTGGTACACAGTCCTCCACGCATTTGCTAACAAAGTCCACGATGGTGGTGACACACCCGTCTAGTTTACCCGCTGAGTACTTAAATATGTTCCAGTCCACTGATTCCAAGCAGTCCCAGACATGCTCTTCCACTGCGTCAGACCAGCGCAGTATTTCTATCTGTGAAGGACCCTCCTGTTTCAGCTTCTACTTGTAAATTGGGAGGAGGAACACAGTGTTGTGATCTGATTTTCTGAACTGTGGACAGAGGATGGAGCGGTAGGTATCTATAATGATTGTATCACAGTGGTCCAGGATTTTCGGTCCTCAAGTGGGCAGACGTCTTGGTGGTACTTTGGCAGCACCCTCTTGAGATTGGCTTGGTTGAAGTCGCTGACCGCAATGAATAAAGCCTTGGGACATTTCTTCTCCAGAATGTTTGTGGTGGTGTAAATTTCATCTCGGGAAATCTTCACATCAATGTTTGGAGGGGTGGGGGGGGGGGGGGGGGGGGGGAGAAGAGAGAGAGGCAAACTGCTGTCAGGATGGTGAAGGTGAACTCACACAGCAGATAGTAGGGATGGCATTTTACTGTCACGTATTCATGATCCAGGGAGCAACGGCTCACCCATGTCGCTACATCAGAGCACCAGGTGATGTTGCATCAGAAAACATACCCCACTGTCTTTTACCTTACCCGGGGCAGGGGGGCGTGCCATGTGGTCCATGTGATATATGGAGAACCGGTAGACTTGTAGGGCACAGTCAGGAATGGCAGGGGTGAGCCAAGTCTCCATGAAACAGAACACACAAAGTCTCAGTTTCCCCTGGAAGGTAAATCTAGATAATTTTGTTTTGTATTTGCAGATTTGTTTCTCTTTATTGTTTGCACAAGTTGGTGTCAAAGCATTATACTGAGCAGTGAATGCATTCCTCTTATTCTTTACCTACAGCAAGATTTATTCTGTTTGTTTAAGCCTCCAGAACAGCCTCTTTCTCCAAACAGCAATGTTCTCCATAACAAAACAAAACCCTCCTTTTCTGCCCTCTTGCTTATCGACAAGGAAGGCAGATTGCAGAATTACCATTATTTGTTTATTGAAATAAATTAGATTCAAGTAATGCCTTTTGCATTTCAGTCAACATTAATTCCATTCCAACTTTACCCTTTTTGAACATTGACAAGAAATTATTTCTTTTCAGTAAATGTTCAAGGTGGCAAATTATGCATTTACATAAATTTCTGCTTCACTGTGCATAGAAGTTGATTGTATTTCCCGGAAGAGAAGCTACATACTCACATCAGGACACCATGAGCCCTCTCCAATAGCTTTGTGCTAGAAGAATTCAAATAAGTCCCTTCCCCATCAATCAGAGAATGACTAGAGGGAAGCCTTGCACCCTGGACTCCTGTCCTGCCATTCCAGCTTATTCCATGCAGGTCACTGTTCAAAGAAAAACATCAGAATTTAACCAAAAAATAGAAAGACTATGGATACTAGACACTTGAAATAAAAACAGGAAGTAACCAAAACACACAGCAGGTTCATCATTACCACAAAGGACAAAGGCATGGTAACACTTAAGACTATACAGCCCTCATTAGAACTAGCACAAACTCTGTACATGCTCTCCGTCAAATTCAAAAACCACAAATATAACACACAACAATGTCTACTGTTTCAAGTATTATTTCACCTGTAATGTTACAACTTTACTGTGCAACAATAAGTGTGATTTTATATTAATACGAATACAAGACCAGGAGGACTAGGTCATTTGGGCCGTCAAACCTGTTCTGCCATTTGAATATGAGAAGATTGACCAACTACTTCAATGTCACTTCAATGTCACTATCCCAGTATCCATTGATGGCATCAGTATCCAGAAATCTATTTCTATCTTGCACATGATTAATGATGATGCTTCTATTGAAAAGTCATTGATTTGAAACCTTAGCTCAGTTTCTCTGTCTACAGATGTTCAGTGATTCTGGCATTCATCTTATTTTCTTCTTATTTTATTAACATTTCTTTTGAATGGAAGATTATGAATGCTCAATTTCAGTGAATGAGACACAAAAACTCAGACTCTGTCAGCCTTGAGCCCATACTCGCTCAGTAACTAACAGCTTTATGGTGCCTTTTGTAATGGTCCCACTGTATTGAAGTCACATTATCCCAAAAAGCTGAATTAAATAAATGAAAATAATTTTGTAATAACTCTTTCAGGCATAAACACAATTGTTTCCATACACATTGTATGTTGAAGTTGGGCCAGCAATACATTATGGTTCACTAATTGTTTTAACTATTTTCATTCAGATGACTCTGCTTTACACTTTCATTCAAGCAACCAAGACTCCATCATTATGTCTGCCATGTATTTAAATAGGATATTCCAGATTCTTGGTTTGAAAAAATAAGGAACTATTAGAACTTCACATGGATAACATGAAACAGAACTTCATCAAGTCTGCACAATGAAAATTTGGGACAAAAGAACAAAACAAATAAATTGAAAGTGAGAAATATACACTGATGCTCAAAATAGATACTTGGCAGATCAAGAACAAAGGTTCTCAGATGCTTCTTAAAGAGTAGCTATAAAGTAACGGGATGGTGGTGATGCAGGATTTCTGAGCTGGAGCATGTCTGCTCCATCCATTTCTTTTCTTCTTTCTCTCTCTTTCTGCATTTTCTTTCTTTTCCTTTCTACATCCCGTCCTAGGACGGGACCAGCGCCGTCCAGGTAAAACCCAGTGCAGACTCCGGCCTTAGTGTGGATTTGACTCCTAGAACTCCCATTCTCAAGATGATGCCCAGCAGGGTCTGGGTTGGAAGGACTGTTGTTCTGAACGCTTATTTCTCTATTTTTCTAATTTATTGCTGGATTTCTTATTTCTTTATTTTTCTAATTTTTCCTCTAAAATCTGTACCTAGGTATCTTGATTCCTAGGATGGCACCATAAGCAGCAACTGACAAAAAATTCACGATACTCATGTGGGTATGTGTGTCAATAAAGCTAATTCTAATTCTAAATGCTACCGAAATTGAGAAACCCAGATAAATGTCATGATCCCATGGTTTAAAGATGGCTGAGGCTGAAAATAGGAAGAGATCAAAGTTAAATCAAGAAGTTGTGCTCAGGTGATGCCAAGTTCAGGTTTAAAGCCTGAAAATAAAGTTTAAAAATTTAAAAAAAACTGAGGAGGGAAAAAAAGGAATTCCACAGTGTTTGTACAGTAGGAAAGAACATAATGGCTCGCTCATATGTCAGCATGACAGATGTTTCACCTCTCTAAAACACAAACAGATCTGAAAAGTGAGAGTCAAAACAAAATTGTAAACCAAATAAAAAGGTAGAAGAGGAGAAAACTCAACCAAAAAAAGGATGAAAAGGAGAACACAGAGTGAAGCGGCAAGGAAAAAACAGATTTAAAAAAAAACAAAACTAGGAAGGAGCACAGCAAAAACAATAGGTACCCCAAAATAAATTTAAACAGGGAACAGAAAGCATGATAATGTGAAGTAATCATCTTGAAAAAACAATCCCTGCCATTACATGAAGTGGCAGCATATCAATGGCAAAGTTACATTTATATAGCAACTCTACAAAGCAACGTCGCAAGGACAAGAACCTGGAAAGGGAGCTCCACAGATACCTTGGAGGTTCTGGGGAGAAGATCAGTGACAGGGAGGAGCAAAGTCATGAAGGAAGTTTGAAAATAAATTTGAAAATTGAGGCACTCCCTGGGTGACAAACATTGACAGGGTTTGGTAACATTATACAATCCTAATTAAATCAAAGTCAGTGGACATCGAGGGCAAGGTTATCCATTGGCTGGAGATACACCAAGCAAAAAGGAAGCTTGCTGCATTTTTTGGAGGCCAATCATCTTAGTTCAGGACAGTGGAACAGAAGTAGGCCATTCAGCTTCTCGAGCCTGTTCCACTATTCAGATCTTCGAGGAGAAAGTGAGATCTGCAGATGCTGGAGATCAGAGCTGAAAATGTGTTGCTGGAAAAGCGCAGCAGGTCAGGCAGCATCCAAGGAGCAGGAGATTCGACGTTTCGTGCATAAGCCCGATGAAGGGCTTATGCCCGACACGTCGAATTTCCTGTTCCTTGGATGCTGCCTGACCTGCTGCGCTTTTCCAGCAACACATTTTCACCACTATTCAGATCACCATGGTTAATCTGTGCACTAATTCCATACTTGGCCCATATCTGTTAATACCTTCGCTTGACAAAAACTTCTCTCTCTCAGATTTAAACAACTGACCTTACATCCACTGCCATTTGTGGAAGAGAGTTCCAAACATCTATCATCTTTGTTAGTAGTAGTGCTTCCTAATATCTCTCTTGAATGGTCTGATCCTAATTCTCAGATTTTGACCCTTTGTTCTAGAATTCCCAAAGCAGTGAAAATAGGTTTCATTTATCTATCCTAGCTTGTCCTGTTAAAATCTTGAAAACTTTGATCAGATCATCCCTTAACTTTCTAAATTCAAGAGGAAACAGGCCTCCTCAACTTAACGCAAGTCCAGGTATCAATTCTATAAACCAATGTTGTACTCTACCACCAAAATAGCCTTCTTAAGGTGTACTGCTCACAGTATTTCAAGTGGGATCTAACAAGGTTTTATATTTTTATATAACTGCAGCTTAACTTCTGTATCCTTACACTTAAGTCCTCTACTTATAAAGGCCATGAACTGTGTTGATTATGTTTGGCATCTGTTGAGGACATTTTAAAAATCTATGCACCTGGACATTTAAGTCTCTTTGAATAACGTCTATACTTCCGGAGAAGGCTAAGGAAATTCGAAATGTCCACAATGACTCTTACCAATTTTTATAGATACATCATAGAAAGCATCCTATCCAGATGCTTCACAGTTTGACAGGGCAATTGCTCTGCCCAAGACTACAAGAAATTACAGAGTTGTGAACGCAGACCAGTCCATCACACAAACCAACCTTTTATCCATTGACTCCCTCTATCTCCTGCTGCCTGGGAAAGAAGCCAACATAATCAAAGAGCTTTCCTACCCCGTATATACTCTCTTCCACCCTCTGCCATCAGGCGGAGATACAAATGTTTGAAAACATTCCAACTCATTCAAGAACAACTTTTTCACGGCTTTATTAGACTTTTGAACTAACCTCTCATATATTAAAGTTGATCTTTCTCTGCACCTTCTCTGTAGCTGAAGCGCTACAGTCAGCATTCGGTTCTATTAGCCTGATGTACTTATGTAACGTATGTTTGCCTGGATAGCATGTAAAATCTAACTGCAATAGCCATATAAATATTGCGGTCACAAGAGTAGTTCAGAGGTTGAGAATTCTGAAGCAAAATACTCACTTCAACATTGTTTGCCCACTACCTTGAAGGCGCACGGCAGCAGTGTGATGGATTACTCTCCACCTGCGTAGCTCTAACAGGTTTGACACAATCCAGGACAAAGCAGCCCCTTTGACTGGCACAGGATTCATCACCTTAAACATTCATTCATTCCTTTCATTTTCATCCATATGCAAAATGCATTGCAGAAGCTCACTAAGGCTCCTTGATAAACAAAGCCGCAGCCACCACCACATACAAGGACAAAGACAAAGACAATAGTTGCATGGGAATACCACCAGCTGCAAGTTTGCCTCCGATTCACATAACATTTTGACTTGGTACTATATCGCTGTCACTAGGTCATAATCTTGGAACTTCTTCCGGATAGCAGTGAAGTGAACCTACGCCTGATGGACTGCAGCAGTTCAAGATGGGGATCACCAGAACCTTCAAAGACAATTAAGGACAAACAACAAATGCCAGTCTTACTAATGGTGCTCACATGCCATGAAAGAATAAGAGTAGAAATAGGGCATACTCTTGCTTGCTCCTTCCTCAGTGCAATGTGTGGGTCTTATCTCTCCATCTTTATATCCTCTTTGTTATCTCTGATCAGTGGTTAAGCACCAGATATTGATAAGTATAAACTAATACATTATTTCTCCAGGATATCAGTTTGATGTCTGAACAAACATTCAATTTATCATTTAAATAAAAGGGTATTGAAAACATTGTTTTCCCAGATATATGCAAATTTGACTTTAAATACTCTTTTGACAAACCAGAAAGGCGGCTTCTCACAGCTGCAACAGTTCAGAGAAAAAAACTCGTTACGCTGCTTCTATTAGCTGAGTAATAATCCCCAACTCCCGTGCTTTTAGAATGATGTCATATAGGAAGCAGTTGTGGGAATTTCAGGATCACTAAGCATGGTACATTGCATGTGAATAGCTTAACCAAAATTATTAAGCACATTTTAGGAATGCAAGCAATGAGTCTGCTTTACACCTACAACAGCTGCATCAATTACATCTCCACAGTCTCTATTTGCAAATACCCAGTGTCTGTACCTAGAACATAAAAGAACTGAACTGTAGTTTGCTCTTTGTTTCACTTTGTGTTTCAATCAGATTTCCTAGATACCTGCTTCAGGCTGAATAGCATAGCACAAGTTTTTTCACATATTCTCACCCATCATTGCATGTAAAGAATTTTCCCCAATAACAGACTTAGCAATTACTATCACAACTAAAATAACAAACTTTGTAAACATACAGCAGTTCAGGTAGCATCAATAAAGAGCGATACAAAGTTAACAATTCAGTTCAACGACCTTTTTGATAAATCTGAAGAAAGTGGAGATGAAATAGGTTTTGAGTATACAGACAAGAAAAGCAGGGAAAACAGGAGTGACAGAAAGAACAATGCAGGCAATTCAGATGCAGAGGAATTGGACTTAGTGGAAGTACTGAACTTTCTTGGTGAAAGCGTGATGGTTAGGGTCAGGAAACTAGAAGATCTTAAACATCAGAAGGTGAGAAAGAATCACAAACGTTAATGCAAAGATACTTGAAGAGGAGACGAAAAGTCAAGATTGGAAGAAATCTGTTGTGTGCTGACAACAGGCTGAAATGGGTCCAGGAGGGGAGTCTGTCATGAACCTTGGAAGGAAAATAGACTGGACCACTCAGAGTTGGATGGTTGAGGTTGGAGGCTACGGACTTCAGATTTCAAGAGGATCTGAGATCAGTAAGGCTTTGGAAGCAATAGTTGGACGTTTAGGAGCCGTGTCAAGGTTGAAGGATTTAGGAGATCAAATGAGAGAGATTTGGCATTCAAGTCTCTGTAAGGTAGTGATCAGTTTGCTCAAAATATATAATATTACTCGTAAGCATTTTTCATTAAAATTCTGGGATTCAGTCTGTGGGAATGAAGTGCTCTAAGTTCAGTAAGAGGACATTACAATCATTACAATGAGTGAGGGAGCAGAGATACAGGCACTCAAATTCAAGCTAACAGTTTCCAATGAAAGAATCGAGACAGTGAAAGGCCAGAAAGGGGGACATGGATGAAACAAAACTTCTGATATGAATAGGTGAGAAGAAATCCTTGGAAAAACAAGAGAGCGCAGAGCAATGACAATGGATGAGCTCTTTGGCTCTCAAATGTCATGACAAGGTTGAGATTCTTTGAGTTGCAGAGTGAGTGGATGAAGCGGAGGCTTTTTCTCAAGGGATATTATTATGGCTAAATTAAACTTTGTGAAACCAAATATACACTTACAAATATTAATCAGATATTGACTTAAAGGCAATGAAATTCATGCTATTCATGTCTTTTTGGTCTGGAATACTTCAACTTTGATGATGCCTCATGACAAAAACAGACTACCAAAGAATACCTACTTTGACCTTACAAGGGCCTTTGATACTGTCAATCGGGAAGCATTATGAAGCATCCTTCTCCGCTTTGGTCGCATCATGAAGTTTGTCACTATTCTTCGCCTGCTCACGACAACATGGAATTTGTGGTAATGACACAGGGCTCTACCACTGAATCATTCCCTGTTCAAACTGGCGTCAAACAGGACTGTGTCATTGCCCCAACACTCTTCTCGATCTACATCACTCCAAAGCTTCCCTTTATCACAGACAAGTTCCCAGCTGGACTGAAGCTAACTTATAGAACCTGTGAGAAATTATTTAACTTTCACTGCCTTCAAGCCAAAACCAAAGACACCTCAACCAATGTCCTCAAGCTGCAGTACGCAGACGATGCTCGTGTACGTGCAATCTCAGAGAACGTACTCCAGAGCATCATCAGCACCTTTACGGGAGCACATGGGTCTCACTCTGAACATCTGCAAGACAAAAGGCCTTCATCAACCTAGCCTGTCATTGTGCAGTGAACCCCCGATCATCAAAGGCCACGGGGAGGTCTTAGAGAATGTTGACCACTTCAAATTGGGAGCGGAATATTCAAGGATGTACATCCTATCAAAAAGGTAGATAACTGGTCAGAGGGGGTGGGGTTGCTTTATTAGTAAGAAATGAAATTAAATCAATTGCAAGAGAGGAAGTAGTTTCAGATGCTGTAGAAGCTGCGTGTGGAACTGAGGAACTGTAAAGGTAAAAAAAACCAGAGCTGGAGTTACGTACAAGCCACCAAATAGTAGTCAGGAGCTGGGGCGCAAGATACACCAGGAGACAGAAAAGATGTGTAGGAAAGGTAAAGTTAACAGTGATCATGGGGATTTCAATATGCAAGTAGACTGGGAAAATCAGGTTGGTAGTGGATTGCAAGAAAAGGAATTTGTGGAATGTCTGTGAGATGGCTTTTTGGAGCAGCTTATCATGAAGCCCACTAGGGAACAGCTAAAACTGGATTTAGTGTTGTGCAATAAGGCAGACTTGATAAGGGAGCTTAAGGTGAAGGAACCCTTAGGAGGTAGTGACCATAACATCATTGAATTTACTCTGCAATTTGAGAGGGAGAGGATAGAATCAGAGGTACCTGTAATACAGCTAATAAAGGCAACTACAGAGGCATGAGGGAGCAGCTGGGTAGATTTGACTGGGAGAAGAGCCTAGCAGGAAAGAAAGTGGAACAGCAATGGCAGGGCTTTCTGGTAATAATTCAGGAGACACAGCAGAGATTCATCCTGAAGGAAAAGCAGCATGGTACTGGGGGAGGTGGGGAAATGGGACAACTACAGCTGATCAGGGAAGTCAGTGATAGCGTAAAAGCAAAAGAGAAAGCATATAATGCAGCCAAAGGCAGTGGGAAACCAGAGGATTAGAAAACTTACAAAGACCAACAGAGGGCAACAAAAAAGAAAGAAGGAGGGAGAAGATTAAATATGAAGGTAAACTTGCCAGTAATATAAAAAAGAAAGACTGTAAGAGTTTCTTTAGATATACAAAAGGGCAAACGAAAGGCAAAGATGGACATTGGGCTGCTGGAAAATGACACTGGAGAGATAGTAGTGGGGAACAAGAAAATGGCTGTGAAACTGAATAATTACTTCACATCAGTCTTAACAGTGGAAGACACTAGTAATATCCCAAACATTCGAGAGTGTGAGGGGGCAGAGCTGAGTATGATGGCCATCACCAAGGAGAAGGTGGTAGAAAAAATGAATGGAAGAGATGGACTGGACCTGACAGAAATAGTTGAAGAGATATGAAGGCATTAGTGGTGATCTTTCAGAAGTCACTAGAATCAGGGAGGCTCCCAGAGGACTGGAAAATAGCTAACATGACACTCCTGTTTAAAAAGGGAGTAATTCAAAAGATGGAAAATTACACATCGATTAGCCTAACTGCGGTTGTGGGTAAGATTTTGGAATACATTGTGAAGGATGAGATTTCTGAAGTGTATGGTAAAATAGGGCAAAGTCAGCATGGCTTCATCAAGAGGAGGTCATGCCCAACTAATCCGCTAGAATTCTTTGAGAAAGCATCAAGCAGGTTAGACCAAGGACAGCCAATGGACGTTATCTACCTGGACTTCAGGAAGGCTCTTGACAAAGAGCCACACAGTAGGCTTCTGAGTAAGATAAAGGGCCCATGGGGTTAGAAGCAAAGTGTTAACATGGATAGAAGCTTGGCTGTCTGCCAGAAAGCAGGGAGTCGAAATGAAAGGGTCCTTCTCAGGATGGTATCCAGTGACAAGTGGTGTTCCACAAGAATCAGTGTTGAGACCACAACTTTTCACTTTATAGATTAACAATCTAGATGAACTGAGGGTATTCTGGTCAAGGATGCAGATGATACAAAGGCAGGTAGAGGGACAGGTAGCATTGAGGTGGTGGGGAGGATGCAGAAGGATTTGGACAGGTTAGGAGAGTGGGCACAGAACTGGCAGATGGAGTACAATGTGGGAAAGTGTGAGGTCATGTACTGTGGTAGGAAGGACAGTTATGAACTATTTTCTAAATGGAGAGAAATATCAAAAGTCTGAAGTGTTAAGAGGCTTGAAAGTTCTAGTCCAGGATTTTCTCAAGGTAAGCTTGCAGGTTGAATCAGTAGTGAGGAAGGCAAATGCAATGATGGCATTTATTTTGAGAGAACTTGAATATAGAAGCAGAGATGTACTTCTGAGGCTCTGGTCAGCTTCGGAGTATTGTGCACAGCTTTGGGCCCCATATCTCAGGAAGGATACACTGGCCCTGGAGTGCATTCAGAGGAAGTTCACAAGAATGGTCCCAGCAATGAAAAACATTCCTCATACGTTAAGCATTGAACAAGTACTTTGTATCGGTCTTCACAGTGGAGAACACGAATAATGTGCCAGTAATTGACAAGGAGACGAAGGGAGGTGAGGACTTGGAAACAATCATTATTAAGGAAGAGGTAATATTGGGCAAGCTAATGGAGCTAACTTAGGCAAGTCTCTTGGCCCTGATGGAATGCATCCCAGGGTACTAAAGAAATGGCAGGAGAAATAGCAAGTGGTAAATTTCCAAAATTCACTGGAGTCTGGGCACGTACCAGCAGACTGGAAAACAGCAAATACAGTGCCTTTGTTTAAAAGGAGAAGTAGACAGAAGATGGGGAATTATATCCAGTTAGCTTAACCTTTGTAGCGGGGAAGATGCTTGAGTCTATTATCAAGGAAGAAATAGCAAGACACCTCGATAGAAATTGTCCCTTTGGGCAGACGCAGCATGGGTCCATGAAGGGCAGGTCATGCTGAACAAATCTTCTGGAATTCTATGAAGACATTACAAGCACGGTGGGCAACAGGGACCCAGTGGATTAGATTAGACTTAGACTTACAGTGTGGAAACAGGCCCTTCGGCCCAACAAGTCCACACCGACCCGCCGAAGCGCAACCCACCCATACCCCTACATTTACCCCTTACCTAACACTACGGGCAATTTAGCATGGCCAATTCACCTGACCCGCACATCTTTGGACTGTGGGAGGAAACCGGAGCACCCGGAGGAAACCCACGCAGACACGGGGAGAACGTGCAAACTCCACACAGTCAGTCGCCTGAGTCGGGAATTGAACCCGGGTCTACAGGCGCTGTGAGGCAGCAGTGCTAACCACTGTGCCACCGTGCCGCCCGTGGATGTGGTGTACCTAGATTTCCAAAAGGCATTTGACAAGGTGCCACACAAGAGGCTGCTGCATGAGATAAAGATGCACGGTGTTATGGGTAAAGTATTCACATGGACAGAGGATTGGCTGACTAACAGGAAGAAAAGTGTGGAGATATAGGAGTGCTATTCTGGCTGGCAATCAGTAACTAGTGGTGTGCCTCAGGGATCTGTGTTGGGACTGCAATTAGACACAGTCTATATGGATGATTTGGAGTTGGGGATCACATGTAGTGTGTCAAACTTCTGCAGATGACGCAAAGATGAATGGCACAGCAAAGTGTGCAGAGGACTCAAAAACTTTGTAGAAAAAAACAGATACTCTGAGTGGGTAAAGGTCTGGCAGGTGGGATACAATGTTAATAAGTGTGAAATCATCCATCTTGGTAGGAGTAACAATAAAAAGGATTGCTACTTGAATGGTAAAAAGTTGCAGCATGCTGCAATGCAGAGGGACCTGGGTGTCCTTGTGCACGAATCACAGAAGATTGGTCTGCAGGTATAACAAGTAATTAGGAAGGCAAATGGGATTTTGTCCTTCACTGCTAAAGGGGTCAAGATTAAAAGCAGGGATATTATGTTGCAGCTGTACAGGGTGGTGAGGCCACCCTGGAGTGCTGCATGCAGTTTTGGTCTCCTTACTTGAGAAAGGATGACTGTTGCAGGACGGGGTACAGAGGAGGTTCACTAGGTTGATTCTGGACTTGAGGGGGTTGGCTTATGAGGAGAGTGAGTAGACTGAGATTATATTCATTGGAATTCAGAAGAATGAGGGGGGTTCTTAGAGAAACACATGAAATTATAAAGGGAGGAAACAAGGTAGAAGTAGAGAGGAAGTTTTCACTGGCAGGTGAATCTAGGACAAGAGGACAGAGCATCAAGGTTAGAGGAAGCAGATTTAGGACTGAATTGAGAAGGAACTTCTTCACCCAGAGTTAATCTGTGGAATTCCCTGCCCATTGACGTAGTTGACGCTACTTCAGTAAACATTTTGAAAGCTAAGGTAAAGTCCACAAAAAGATCACCCATGATCTATTGAATGTCGGAGCAGCATTGAAGGACCAGATAGAGTCATAGAGATGTACAGCACAGAAACGGACCCTTCAGTCCAACTCATCCATGCTGACCAGATATCCTAGTTATCTAGTCCCATTTGCCAGCACTTGTCCCATATCCCTTGAAACCCTCCCTATTCATAAGCCAATCCAGATGCCTTTTAAATGCTCTAATTGTACCAGCCACCACCACTTCCTCTGGCAGCTCATTCCATACACGCACCACCCTCTGCGTGAAAATATTTTTTCCCTCTCACCTAAACCTATAGCTTCTTGTTCTGGACTCCCCCCACTCCATGGAAAAAAACCTCATGATATTTTAAACCTCTCTAAGGTCATCCCCTTAGCTTCCGACACTCCAGAGAAAACAGCCCCGCCTATTCAGCCTCTCCCTATAGCTCAAATCCTCCAACCCTGACAACATCCCTGTAAATCTCTTCTGAACCCTTTCAAGTTTCACAATATCTTTCTTATAGGAAGGAGACCAGAATTGCAAGCAATATTCCAAACATGGCCTAACTGATGTCCCGTACAGCCCCAATATGCCCTCTTAATGCCTATGCCCAATGCTCTGACCAATACAGGAAAGTATACCAAATGCCATCTTCACAATTCTATCTACCTGCAACTCTACTTTCAAGGAACTACTTCCAATGTCTCTTGCCTGCTCCTAGTTCTTTTCTTCTTATGAAAAGTAATTGATGAACCAGCCGAAGATATTTATGCCTAGGACATTACCCTGAGGAATTTGTCAGAAATCACAACACCAGGTTATAGTCCAACAGATTTATTTGAAATCACAAGCTTTCAGTGCGCTATTCCTTTGTCAGGTGAAGTGGAAGGAAGTGCACAGACACAGAATATTTAGGTGGAGAGACAATGGCAAGATAATTCCAGGTAATTAAGAGTATCAACAGCTAAGTAAAGATAGTGTGAGAGGAGTGTCAACAGGCTGAATAACAAGGCTTTGCAGATGATCAAAAGTGTTAAATGGTGTGAATAGAAGTCACAACAGCTGAACACCAAGTGAAGGGATGGGTTATGAGAAGCTGAGGAATTTGTGCACTAATGTCTTGGGCTGTGTATGGAATGAGCTGCCAGAAGGCTGTGATAAATGACCTTTGACAACATAACCATCTTCCCTTGTATTATTACTCCAATCAATATAGAGTTGCTTCTAAATCTTAATATCATACAACACCAGGTTATAGTCCAACAGGTTTATTTGGAAGCACTACCTTTCGGAACGCTGCTCCTTCATCAGGTGGTTGAGGAGCATAAGACTGTAGGACACAGAATTTATAGCATTATATTTATAGTGAGGAATATTCAACCTCAGAGCTGTGGGTGACCACCCCCAAAGGCAGACTTTGGGACAGGCAATATCGTAAAATGGCCAAGCAGAGGTTGATAGAGTTCGGTACCCATGGGGATTGCTTCAACCGGGACTTTGGATTTATGTTACACTACAGGTGACCCCACTGCACTGCGTGCGCGCACACACACAAACACACACACACACTCACTCACTTCTAAAGACCCATATACTCATGCAGACCCTCTCTCATATGCTCACACATACACTCCCACACGCAGCCTCTCACAGACATACAGCCCTTTATACTCTCACTCACACACATATTTACACATATACTTACAGACAAGTCATTACCCCCCATGCACACACCCTCATGCATGCACGCACACACACACACAAGTTTATAGGGTAAATTTATACTTGCAGAATTACATTTTATATTGCTCAAAAACTGCATGAATCCATATAAGATTCTGTAAATCCCTTCTTTAGATTAGAATCAGTCCGAACATTGGGGCACTGACAGCCTCACACAGGCTACCTCACACCTTCACTGCATTATCTGGACCAACATGGCACCTATTGTTAAAGTTCACTTGAGAATGTAACTTTAAAAAAGGTCTGGGATTTACATATGAAAGAACTGAAACCAATGTGGTCATTCTAAAAGACGAGAGACTTAACAAACAATTCATTCTTTTTCAACATATAATTTCAATTACATCACACTGTAAACTCTTGCTATAAATTTTGTGTGCTACAATCTTATATTCCACAACCACCTGATGAAGGAGCAGCGCTCCAAAAGCCAGTGCTTCCAAATAAACCTGTTGAACTATAACCTAGTGTTGTGTGATTTTTAATTTTGCAAATCCAAATCATGGTCTCCAAATCTGATTGACTTCAGTTTTTCAAGGGCTCTTTGACATAATACACAGTTGAATGCTGCCGTGATGCCAACGACAGTCACTCTGATCTCACTTCAGAATCTAAGTTAGTATATGAATGCAGTTTGAGAGAATTTGGGTGAAGACAGCATGAGACTTGGTTGATGTCTCGGAGTCAAACAGACAACTGACACTCTACACAGAGCCACTCCAAAATGGCTACTGTGATCCCAAGATCCATTACAAGCCAGAACACTGATGGATAAGGTTTGGGTAAATATGTGAAGGGATAGTGTCCTACAGTTACAATGAACAAAAAGAGCAAGCATTCTAAGCAGCAGACAAAAGATTGTGGGTTTTGAAAGAGATCACCAGTAAAAACTAACATGCTGTTAAGTAGACTGTGTAAACATTGAAGTTAGAGCAGCCAGAAAATCTGAAGGTTGAGCCAAACCAAAGGCCTGGTTTGGCTGTCAAAATTAAAACTTAGCCAATTAAAAGTTTTAAATCATATTTAAAAAATCTACATAAAAAACCTCAAGAAAAAACTATGTACTCTTAAAATGCAGAATTGCAGATGCAGCTGCTACAATATATACAATCTGGTTAGAAATAACAACCTGGATGGAAGTGCAAGACAAAGTTTCTAACAATTGAAATACAACAACCTTTGAGGAAACTTGAGCTTTCATAGTTGCCAACTATTCTTTCCCAACCCTGGCTTGGAAATCATGTCCAAAGATTTGCTGTGGCCACAACTGAACTCACCGGTTCACAAATGCATTCCTGTACATCCTTCAAATAGATGTATTATGCATTAATTGCTGTAGAATGTAGACCAAACCAAATAGATTGAGACTAAGTTTGATATCAATAACTTCCAACAACTTTAAGGTCCACCTCTGAAGCATTAAGAAACTCCAAACAGATTGCTATGTTATAGTATTCTAAATCTTAATCTTGCTTCAGAAAATGTAGGCTTTGCTGGAGTATGGTGTTAAGACACTGGGTATTCCTAATACCTTTGACAGATAGCCAATTTTTGCTTATGAGTTGCAAAGCAGCGAAGATTGACAGGTTATCTGACTACTGGAGACTAACAATGCCGAGCAATCCTGTGCACAAAGTGTTCTACACTTCTTATTACAGTAATGAGATCGCAGCCAGGCATGGTAATATCTGGCTGATTTCCCTACTACTCCCTCTATTTCCAGGTACATGGAAGGAATGAGGCAGGATTGAGATAGATGAAAGATGACAATTGCCAAATCTAATCCTCTCAACAAATGGATATAAATCTGGTGCTAAGGGACTAGTATCCCCCCCATACTGTAAAAGGGCATGAGACAGAATTCAAAATTCAAATGACTTAGTCTTGGTGTGATGCAGTATCCTAAAAACTCACCAAGCGAAGAATGTTAATGCTAGTCACCGTCACTGTCAGCAACAAGTATTCCAAGATCAGATACAGTAAAAGTTACATGTTAGAACTGTTCACATTTCACATTAGACCTTTACAACTGGCAAAAGAGGGGATAAACTTTAATCTGGATAACAGAGCAGAGAGGCCAGCAGCCAACCCATCAACAACTCATTTTGGGAGCAAAATTATTCTGATTCTGTCCCCTACTACTACCCTGATACAATTTTATCATTTAAACTAACCTGATAATTCACACTTTTAGTTGAGCACTCTCATCAGTTTACTTGCATCAAGTCGAAACATCATATTTTAAAATTTTGCATTCCAGGAGCATACTTCATTAGGATATACCCACATTATTCCAAAAATGTTCTAAAATTTAGAATCAGTAACTCACATGAAGCAACAAGCATCTAAAAGAGATACAAAACAACTTACACTTGTTATCATTAAAATAAAATACTATATTTAACCAAAAAAAAATCAAGTACTTACCGTGTTGATTTATCATTAATGGTGTTTGTCCCTTGCAAGTTAGATAATGGTGTCCTGGGGCTTTTCCTCGTAATACCTATCACAGCAAAACAAGTGCTAAAATGATAACTGATCGAACAGAAACTAACAGCAGAAGCAAAGCATGCATGCATTGCACCATGCTGCAGACAGTTTTAGCAGGGCAACCTGAAATATTCCTACAGAACCTCTGCGGGTGTCATGTACAATCACTCCACACAAGACAATGGCCATGACCACAACATGGTGGAATAAGAGATGATGTCAAAAACAAACAGCTGAAAACAGATGTCAATTCACGCCCTGATATTTGATATAATTGTTAACATTTGTTGAATAATAAGCCAGTCCATTACAATAATTATTCCTCTTAAGAATTAATCACAGCAATACTTTTCCATAATTCATACTTAACCTATAGAATGCACAAGCCAAATGCAGGAAGCTGAACAAGCATTACAAATACATTAGAAAAAGAAAAATGTGGTTATAAGACCAGAAGCAAACTGAGCAACAAAAATATTTAGGCTGCATCACCGATTCACCATTTATCAACTGTACTCAAAGAAATGAAGCCTGAGTGAACACAAGGAGGCTAATCTATTTATATCTTCTGTCTATTTCACCTCAAATTAAAGTTTCTCACAGGCCCCCTACAAATTCAACTTGGAACAGCTAGCATAAAGGACAATTCACAAAGGACTGGGTGCTACACCTCAACTGTGTTAAATTTGAACTGTTAATGTGTGCAATTAACCAATATCAAAACAATTTTATGAACACAAACAGCTCATTGTACTTGGCCAAGAATTCTGGTTATCAATTGAACAAAATCTTTCACCATATAATTCTTACTTAAACATATTGAAATTTTGTGTTTGAAGAGGAAATGTTTTAGAACCATTCACTCTCTAACACTGGAGGTAGCTGAACATGGCTATCAGGCTTAGTGAAATCCAAGCTAATGCTCTTTGGACCAACTTTAAAAGAAACTGGCCTATAGTTAAAGGGAAAAAAGGTATCAAATCAGAGGCAGAGGCAATCTCTTCCTCTGAGTGAACATATGGTCACCCCAGCCCATGATGAATACATGCCTATCCTTTCCAATAATTAACACGCCAATCTCATCCCAGTCGTAAGGAAAAAGGCTTTCATTTAACGTGAAGTATAACTTGAGCAAAGTATGTGGATAACATTACCATCTGAGCTGGGAAATTTATTTTAATTTTATGGATCCCTGGATCTATACAAATAGAATATATTTGGAGTTATCAAGACAGACAATATGCAGCTTCAACACACAATAGTACTTATGGAGTTATATTTATTTTAGTTCTTAGAAACCTTGACTGCACTTGAAGACTTAAAACTTTTACCTTCTGATTGTGATATCATACTCTATGTTGTGCAGCATTCTCACATTCAAGGTTTTTGACCAGACTGAACCGAAGTCTTAAAACAGGATATTGAACAAAATTGATATTTTATGATTTCTGTCTTTTATGTGTCATTAGGATTTTCATCAAAATTTAATCAAAAGGAATTCAACTTAAAGCCTTGATCTTACAAATAGGGCAAAGCAGCACGCTCTGGACATTCTCTTATCAATTTGCTCAGAGATGTTATTATACACCTCAAGAGCAGACAGGACTTGAACATGAATTTCCTGGTTCAGAGTAGGAACAGGACCACTGTACTACAACAGTCTTAGCAGCAGTCTGACTTGCAAACTAACCAATCTAGAACGCACATCTGCTTAAAACACAATTATAACTGAAGGAAAGGATGTCAAGTCTCCAAAATGAGAAATAATCACATGACAGCCATAATTTCCCCAATTAATAATTTCAATTTCATATTCAAGTCATCAGGTGGATTGAAATTGGTGCTATCTGGCTAGAATTGAAAGGATCAGTTGAAATTATTAGTCTTCAAACAGAGAGATCAGCTTAGAGTAAACAGAGTTAGTGTTAGTAACCACACAGAAAGAGGAGCAGGAAAATGGATATGGAAGACATTGAGACCAACACCATTCACTCTATAGCAAAACCAAACAACTGTGGGATGTGTACTCTCACTATTTTTACGAATACAGGACAAAGAAATTGAAAATAATCAGTAATTGGATTTTGAAGTTTATATATTTGGAAGGTTCATTGAAAAATTCTTGTAAAGAAGTCACAACTGTTTCTCATTTAATCCTCTGCAAGTTGTTCAGAACACATAAGAAACTTGGAATATTTATCCACAGCTTCTCTTTTAAAAACATAATATGCGTTCTTTATTAAATTATGTGGTTTAGAAGCCACAAACATCCCAGAATCCTTTGGTGTTGTTTGGCTTCAAGTCAGTGGTCTTCATTATCCACTGTGAACAGCTGGCGTGGCCACAAGTAGGTGGTTGGATCATTTTCAAAATCAATCTGGCATACTGCTCTCGTGCCCTCAGATTGGCAAATCTTGAGATGTTAACCTCAGCTTGCCGACAACATCAGTAACTTTTAAAAAAAAATGAATGAAGACCACCAGCACCGAGTGAATGCTCTTGGATTCCCAGTTCTTATGGGTTAAGTGAAAGGTTTAAGAGAACATTGCTGGATTTGGAGCCTTACTGTACTTCTCCTCCTTGCACCTCTGGAGAATCTCTAAACTCCTCTGATGAACTGGGTGATGCAGAAAGCTAAAACTATCGACAGTTTTCAAAACCGGAAATGGAACAGCATCACCATGCCCTTGGGAAGCAAAATAAAAACAAAAGAAAAAGTAAAAGATACAAGATAGAAATATTCATAAAAGACAGGAATTTAAAAGACTGAGAAACCTCTACAAGAAACCAAATATCACAATTGTAGTGAGGTACATTTAATTATTTATATCTATTTTATTACTGGAAAAAACATTTTTTTTCTTCCTAATTTAGTAATAATGAATTAAATCTCAGTGAATTGTGATTATGGATATTTATTCAAGAAACTCAGCATTAATCAAAATTCTGTCAACAGTGAAATGCATGAGCCTTTTTCTTTAAAGTAATGGAACTTAATAAACACGAATAGTACACTTTCTGAAAGTTTCATCCTTTTTAGATTAACAGGCTCTTAATAAATCAGGCCACTACATGGAGTTCTCAAAATTACAGCAACATTTGCTCTGAGAAGATCTAAAAGAAATAAAAAAAGATTTAAATTAAAAAACTGAATTATTACTGATGCAAGTTTTATCTATTGATCCAGTTGTCATCATCACCAGTAAGTTTCACATCTAGATAAGACAATCTTAAACAGAGATGGCAGATCAGGAAAGTCAACAGAATCTGAGGTATCTAGCCAAAACAGTAGTGCATATGTGGGTATCAGCTGAGGACAGGATTAAGCTGAAATATGACAACTCTCGCAACTGAGGAGTCCAATAAAATTCCATCAACTGGTTTGCACATATGAAATAGCTATTCAGCAAGGTTACAGTGGCCGCTAACACCTTTGGAATTATATTTCTAAATACAAATCAGCTTCTTCAGGAGACAGGTGGGAAGGCAGGCAATATAATAAGAACTTAATAAGAATGGCTTTTTCTCATACCCAAAAACACTATTAATTACAGAATTAAATGCATACACTTCATACTAAGGCACTTTTATTCTCTTCAAAAGCTTCAAATGATCATGTGGCTATTCATAAAGAAAAGTAAGCAAATACATCAGTTTTCACAAGAATATTTTATTTTGCTGATCTTCAGCACAAAGAAGGAAGAAGAAACAGAGGTTATACTACAAGAGTGGAAGATATATAGAGCAGCATTCTAATTCTCTACCAAGATTAGACCTAGGTAGTGCAAGACTGTACTAAACAGTGAATTCAGAGTGGAGGCCAGCTGCTACAGCATGGTGATGCATCATTCTATAAAGTTAGGACATTTCCCTGGATCTAGAAGGGCAGAAGTGCACTGATTAAAGTGAGAATAAGCAAACCAAAGCCTATATAAAGTTAGCACAAACATTAAACTGCTCACAAACTGTAATTTACATAAATAGGTCAATCTCAGATTGTAAAAATCCCAAGAACTGGCAGATGATACATTCAAAAATATCACTACACAGGAACCTCGATTATCTGAATATCAATTATCCGAATATTGGATTATCCAAAGGAGATCTTGAGGTCCCGATAGAAACATTACGCCAAAGAGCTGTTTCAACCCTGACTGCATCTTTTGTTTACAGGTACAATAATTAAAAACGAACTTGCCTCACTGAGATGCTGCCAAGAACAGTCTGGACAGTACAGGCACGGTCTCTAAATGACTGACCACTCGCCCTCTCTCTCTCCTCCCTGCCCCACCCTTTCCCTGGAGTTCTACACAGGGGTGTGCTCTAAACCCTCCATCCCAGATAATCTCTCCAACATTATCCTGTACAGGGCAGAGGTGGAACCTATCACGATGTTGCAGTAAAAAGGTGTGTGTTTGTGCGCGCACTATTTGGAGACTTAACCCACAAGGGAAGCAGCAGACTTACTGTTGATGTAGGGTTGAGATATCGGGTCGGCATGGACTGGCTGGACTTAAGGGTCTGTTTCCATCTCTATGACTCTACAGTCCGGCTGCCGGGGTAGGGGAGGGGTGTGTGTGGGAGGGGGTGGGGGGACAGGGTTGAGGGTGGGCAGGGGCTCACGCGCTGTGTGCTGCTGCCTAATCTCCTGAACTGGGAGCAGACCTAACTGAAAACTCCGAGCCCCAGAGGAAGTCAATTAACGGAATAATCAATTATCCGAACAAAATAGTGCCCACTCGTCTCATTTGGATAATTGAGGTTCCTCTGTAAATGAATCTAGACATATAAAATGAATTTAAGCAATGTAAATTCAAATATTTCACCACTAGATGGAGTTTAATGTTTGTGGGATTAGAACACATATTAAGTAGGTTCCGGAACAAAATAGCTAAAAGTTTAATACACCATAAGACATGCACCACCTAGTATATGGAAGCCAATCAGTATAACATAAACTTTGTATACCTGCTTTTGTTTTCTCACAAAGTGTATTTTCTGATGGTTTCTTTGTGAAGTAACATAATGAGGTAGTCTAAGTATTATTCTCTCCTGCCGTAAACATACTGTTATTTGGGCATATGACTTTTGGTCGTGCAAATCCTAAAACACTTACACAATGTTCCGCTCAAGTACCAAAACATTTCATTAAATTCCTGAAGCAGTAGAATGCCAAACTTTAGCATTAAACCGAACAGTTGAACAAATCATTGCCATTGTTTGGCAGCAAAGTACATATTTTTCAAAGCTACTACAGTGAGAGGACTCCACTTTTTAAATTTAAATGATCTATGGCAGTCAACATTCCTATACTCAGTAAATCACTGACTGATTCAATGGCATTTAAGTTTTTAAGTCATATACCGCTTAACACAATGATGAACAGCAGACAAGAAGAAGTCACTCCAATCGCTCCTTCTTCAGCTAGTAAAACTATCAATATAATTAAATCTTTCTCTGCATTTTAAATATAGTCCCTAACATCTAGTCTTGCATGGATACATGTAAATTTTTCTAAATCATAATTCTTTTTATGAAGTAGATTGGTTATACACACAGAATGCCTGTTTAGTCAATAACAAATTCTCCCATGAACAATTGCATAGATGCCCAGATGACACTGAGCCATGTAGATAAATCAGACAGACAATCTGGGTTAGAGACAAGAAAAGTAATGCTGTGATCCATACTGGAAAATACACACACTACCATCTAAATAAGACAAGACCAGCTGAAACTGTTAGTCCTTTTCCTATTTCTCCAGAATAGTTTTCCAACAGTTATTATTTATTATGCAGTCAGAGTCGTACAGCAGGAAACAGATTCTTCAGTCCAACCATAATTCCAAACTAAATTACTCTCACCTACCTGCACTTGGCCCATATCCCTCCAAACATTTCTTATTCCTATACTTATCCAAATGTTTCTTTAAATGTCGTAACTGTACCCGCATCTACCACTTCCTCTGTAAGTTAATTCCACACATGAACCACTGTGTTTAAAACAACCCCCCCATGCCTTTTTCAAATCTTTCTCCTCTCACCTTAAAAAACATGCCCCCTAGTTTTGAAATCCTCCAACCTAGGGAAAAGATACCTGCCATTCACTTTATTTACACTGCTCATGATTTTAGAATCCTTCATAAGATCACCCTTCAACCTCCTACACTCCAGTCTCTCTTTCTAACTCAAACCCTCCACTCCCAGCAACTTCTTGGTAAATCTCACCAGAACCTTCTCCAGCTTAACAGTATCCTTCCTATAACAGGGCGACTAGAACTGGATATAATACTCCAAAACAGGCCTCACCAACATGCTGTAAACCTCACCATAACATCCCAACTCCTATACTCAAATGTCTGGGCAATGAAGGCAAACATGTTAAATGCCTTCTTAACCACCCTATCTATATGTGATGCAAACTTCAAAAATCTCACGCAATCTAACCTTACTAATTAGTCCACCATGCAGAATCATGTCAAAGGCTTTACTAAAGTTCAAATAATGTCGACTGCGCTGTCCTCAAGAAACTCAATCAGGTTTGAGAGACATGATCTCTCTCTCGCAAAACCATGCTATCCCTAAGCTTTCTTTGCCTCTCCAAATGTATATAAATCCTTTATTTCAGAATCACTTCCAACAACTTACCCACCACCCAAGCCTGATTCACAGGTCTACAGCTTCTCCTTACATGCCTTCCTAAACAAGGCACACTATTGGTCACTCTTATATCTGGCACATCACCCATAGTTACAGATGGTGCAAATATATCTGCAAGGGTCCCAGCAATTACCTCCCTAACTCTCCATAACATCCTGGGATACACTAGATTAGGTCCTGCAGATTTATCCACTTTTATGTTTTCTAAGATTTCCAGTACTCCCTCTTCTGTTGCGTGAACTGCTTTCAAAACATGAATACTTTTTTCTTAGTTTTCTCTAGCCTCCATTTCTTTTCCCACAGTAAAACTTAACACAAAATATTCATATAATATCTCACCTCTCCTGAGTATCAACACAAGAAAACGTCTTTGATCAGTAAGGGACCCTACTCTCTCTCGCGTTGTTCTCTTGCCCTTAACGTACTTTTAGAATCTCTTTGGATTATCCTTAACCTTATTTGCCAAGGCGATCTCATGTCCCTTATTTGCCTTCCTGATCTCCCCTTTAAGAATGCGCCAACACTCTTCATACAGTTCAAGAGATACTTTTGAACTTGTTGGTTCTTTGAACAAGTATCTACATCTAGTAAGTGATTCTTTTTTAGTCTTGACTTGAACCTTAATATCGTTATTCATCCATGATTCTCCAGTCCTACCAGCTTTACTTTTCACTCTCAAGAAGATGATGATTCTGAACTTGCGTTATCACACATTGAAAGCCTCCCACTTAGGAACAATCTACTCCAATCAACTTTTGAAAATTCTTGTCTCATACTATTAAAATTTGCCAATAAACTTGTTCGTAAGTGGCCACTAAAATGAAGTACCTGATGTATCACTGATAGCAAGGTCAGTGGTACATCAGGTACTTCTCCTTACTTTAGAGGAAAGGAGAAAATGGACTGACGGAAAGTGAAGAATGATGACAGTTCTTCCTTCAAAAAACATCTCCAATTCCAATAAAGAGGTTTCAAGAGGACCAGGGGAAAAAAATGCATAACCACTGGATTTAAGCATTGGAAGTTAAAGTTAACTGTAAGTAACTAAACAGTTAGCTTTTAATCTAACATGTCAGATGGGTTGCCCATTTTAAGGGTCATTACTTGCTTAAAAAAAAGTTCTAATTGAAAACTAATGTTACATCTGTCAATATCTGCAGTATCAAACTCCTTAAAGAAGACAGGATGAGTGGCAGTCTGCATAATTGCTGAACATTCCCAAAGGATAGATTTGCATGCATTCTTTGAACTGCCTTTTTACCCAGTGGATGATGAGACCGTTGCCATAAATAAAACATCTGATGCAAGAACTTCAGAGACATAACTCCATAGTTACAGTTACACCTTTCATACTTTGGCACGTTACAAAAATTCAATAAATATACAATAGTTTTGAGAACTGAGACATTTAAGGGAGCTTTTATGTCAAACTTGATTGTAGCAGTACAGAAAAAAACTAACATCTGCACTACATACTGAAAAACATTCTAAGTCCTGACAGTGAGAAACTACACTAAGAAACAGATTTACTGTGCCTTAATTTAGGATGTGAAAGGAAGTTCAAGTGTGCCGTGCATCAAGTGAGCTGAATAATCTATTTCTGTGACATGTATTCCAGGTAATCCTTTGTAAAAACAGCCTTTTTCTTTTTCTAGTCAAATGTTGAAAGACTTATTGCACATTTCTGGCTTTTATTTTAGATTTGCAGCATTTATTATATTTCTTAGCTTTACAAAGTATTGTGATTCGGCCTCTTTCAACATTCCACTGCCTGGAATCTAAAGCTAAATCATATTAAAAGACTAGCTACAATTTAATTGATGCACTTGCATTACACGGCCCATTAAAATAAATGCTTGTATGGCAATGCTATACGCGATGCCATTTGAATGAAATAAGACTGTCCAGGTCTAAAGGAATATAAAGAAATTGGGGCCAAAAATATGCACATCATTAGGAATAGATTATAGTAAATACAGTCCAGATTCTAACAGAACGTTTCAACAAATTTGCTTTGTTCACTCCTGGGACATTGGCATTGACAGCTGGTCAGCATTAATTGCCTGTCCCTAGTTGCCCTTGAGAAAATGGTAGCAACCTGCGTTCTTGAACCGCTACAATCCATGTCCAGTTGGTAGACCTACATGCCCTTGAGGGGGGAATTCCAGGAGTCTGACGCAGTGACAGCGAAGTCAGGATAATGATTGGAGGGGAATTTGCACTATGTCATGTTCCCAAGTATCTGCTGACCTTGACTCTCTAGATGGAAGTGGTCATGGGTTTGAAAGGTGCTGTCTAAGGATCTTTTGTTGAATCGCTGCAGGGCATCTTGTAGATAGTGGTGGAGGGAGTGGACGCTTGTGGGTATGGTGCCAGGGAGGGCTGAAGTCTGTATAAGCAATGATCTATTGGTACAAATGCTAGACTATTAAACCAGAAACTCAGCTAATATTTTGGGGACCTGGGTTCAAATCCTACCATGCCGCGTAATGGAATTTGGATTCAGTACAGAAACTGGAATTAGGGGTCTAATGATGACCATGAAACCATTGCAGATTGTCGGAAAAACCCATCTGGTTCACTAATATTCTTTAGGGAGGATATCATTGTCTGGGCTAGCCTACAGCAATCTGATGGATTCTAGACTGCCCTTTGGGTAATTAGGGATAGACAATTAATTCTGGCCTCACCAGAGACACCCACGGTCAGTGAGCGAATGTTTTAAAAAAAACTGTCCCATCACTTCTGCTGTCTGTCCTGCCAGTGGAGTAGGCCATGTTCAGGAACGGTAGTGTCTGAGGCATTATCTATAAAGTGTGATTCTGTGATTATGTCAAGCTCTAGATTGACCAGCATGTGAGACAGTTCTCCCAATTTTAGTGGATAGTAGGGAGGTCCTTGCAAGGTAGACAAGGGCTGGTTTTGCAATTGTCGTTTCTGGTGCCTAAGTCAATATCAGATAGTCTATCTGGTTTCATTTCTTAGTTGAGACTGTGTGGCAATTGATAAAATGAGTGGCTCGTCAGGCCATCTCAGAGGCTGTTGAGAGTCAACCATATTGCTGTGGTTCTGCAGACAGACGAGGAAAGGATCAGTCAAAAAACGTGGCACTGGAAAAGAACAGCAAGACAGGCCGTATCCGAGAACAGCAGAATCGATGTTTTGGGCATAAACCTTTCATCAGGAAGGTGAGGGAGAAGGGGGCCGAGAGATAAATAGGAGGATGGAATTAGGGCTAGGGAGAAGATAGTTGGGAAGGTGATATGTGAATGCATGTGTGGAGTAATGGTGATAAGTCAGTGGGGAGGATGGACTGGATGGGTGAGAAGGAGGATTTTCAGGTAGGACAGTTCAAGACGACAGTGCCAGGTTAGAAGGTTGGATCTGAGATGAGGTGGAGAAGGGGAGATTTGTGAACTAGTCAAGTTGATGTTGATGCCATATGGTTGAAGGGTTCCAAGGTGGAAGGTGAGGCATTCTTCCTCAAGTTGTCCGGTGGCTAGGATTTGGCAGTGGCGATGGCTCAAGACTTGTATGTCCTTGGTGGAGTGGGAGAGGGAGTTTAAGAGGTTGGCCATAGGACGATGGGATTGTTTGGTACGTGTGTCCCAGGCAAGGATGGCAGATTTCCTTCCCTGAAGGACATTAGTGAACCACATAGGTTTTTCCGGCAACCAATGATTTCACGATCATCAGTAATTCTTAATTCCAGACTTTTTTTATATATAAGAAATACAAATTCCACCATCTGCTGGATCCTCTGAATGTTAGTTGAATTTCTGGATTAATGGTCCAGCAATATTACCACAATGCAGAACAGTGGCTCAGTGGCTAGCACTGCTGCCTCACAGCACCATGGACTCGGGTTCGATTCCAGTCTTGGGTGACTGTACATGTGGACTTCGCACATTCTCCCCGTCTCATGGATTTCCTCCTGGTGCTCCAATTTCCTCCCACAGTCCAAAGATGTGCAGGTTAGGTGAATTGGCCATGCTAAACTTCCCATAGTGTTCAGTGATATGAAGTCTAGGTGGATTAGTCATGGGAAATGCAGGACTACAGGGAAAGGGTAGAGGGGTGGTTCTATGTGGGATGCTCTTTAGAGCGTCACTGTGGACTCGATGGACCAAATTGCCTGCTTCCACACATAGGAACTCTAGGATTCCATGTAGGGATTCTATGACTAGACCATTTTCTTAAATTATACACAACGAGCGAATGCATGAAATTACCCACTCTTTCCCTTACCAGGTTTCTTCTCAACATAGCATTTCCCAGCCTCTCGGAAAGCCACCGCTGCTCGGAAGTAGGACCTCAGTATTGACCAGCGGAAGACAGCTACTGGGTCAATGCCAATCAGGCTGCTGATGAAAGCGTTCTTACTGCTTTTCAGGAGTGCTACAATGTCGGGACGCATGTGGTCAGTATTCTTTTCTCGAAAATCCTATAACACACATAAAATAAATAATGACTGATGTCATTTTTTTTATTTGCATAACTTATTCTTTATCTGCACTTGTTGTGGGACTGTTTGCAGACGTTTCGTTCTCTTCCTAGGTGACATCCTCAGTGCTGTGGAGCCTCCTGAGGAATACTGCTTTACTATCAGTTGGAATTTATTTGGTTTCATGCCCACTGCTTCCGGTTGCTCATTGCAGTGGTCGGTATATTGGGTCTAGGTCAATGTGTTATTGTTGGGGTATTTTTGTAATAATTAAAAGAACAGAATCAAGAGCACACACTGGATTATCAACATCATGCTCAGAGGGATCAAATTTATGAGAGAGGAGGAAATTAATAATCAATTCCCATTCCTGGACGTGATGGTAGAACGAACACAGAACAGGGAATGCACAAAAGTTGACAGAAAAGCTACACACAGACCAGATTCTGAATTATAACAACCACCACTCAAACACAGAGAAACTGCATTCAGACTCTGTTCAAAACAGCTACGAAACACTGCAGCAGTCCTGACTTGTGAAGAGAAGAAAAGCACCTCTAAAAGGTCTTTGCCAAGAAAGGATATCCCTGCAACTTCATCCACAGATGCCTGGCAGACAGACAATGCGACGAAGACATGCCACAACCCAACACACTAACCACTCTACCTTATATTAAAAAAAGGTCTTGGAACTGACAGCTAGACTCCTCTGACCACTCTGACTTATGACAGCCCATAAACTGACAGCCACATTCAGATAACTCACCAAAACAAAAGACCCAATACCCATCATGTACAGGACAAACATAGTATACAAGATTCCATGCAGAGACTACACGGAACACTATATTGGACAAACAAGCAGTCAACTGGCCATCCACATTCATGAGCACCAACTAGCCACTAAATGCTAGGACCAGCTATCCTTAGTATTTACGCACAGAGATGACAAGGATCACAAATTTGACTGGGACAACACAACAACAATAGGACAAACCAAACAGAGGACAGCCAGAGAATTCCGAGAGGCTTGCCACTCATCCACAGACTTCATCAACAAACACATTGACCAAGGACCCGATACCCAACGTGAGCAAAACTAATGTAGTTTACAAAATACCATGCAAGGACTGCACAAAACACTATATAGGACAAACAGGAAGACAGCTAACAATCCGCATACATGAACATCAACTAGCTACGAAACGACACAACCAGCTATCCCTAGTAGCCACACACGCAGACAACAAGCAACATGAATTCGACTGGGAAAACACTACTATCATAGGGCAAGCCAGACAGAGAACAGCCAGGCAATTCCTAGAGGCATGGCATTCATCCACAAACTCCATCAACAAACACATCGACCTGGACCCAATATACCAACCACTACAGCGGACACCTGAAACTGACACACGGAAGCGGCAAGGACAGACCACTATAAATACCGGAAGAAACATCAAAGAAGCGCTTCGCAGGAGCTCCAAAGCTCCAAATGCAACTTTTGTGCATTCCCTGTTCTGTGTTCGTTCTACCATCACGTCCAGGAATGGGAATTGATTATTAATTTCCTCCTCTCTCATAAATTTGATCCCTCTGAGCATGATGTTGATAATCCAGTGTGTGCTCTTGATTCTGTTCTTTTAATTATTACAAAAATACCCCAACAATAAACACTTCAACCTAGACCCAATATACCGACCACTGCCTAGCCAGGGGACGAAACGTTGGCAACAAAAATTTCCAGCTCGGCGAACAGAACCACAACAACATTGACCAAGACCCAATATACTGACCACTGCAATGAACAACCAGAACCGGCAACCGGAAACAGCGGGAACGAAATAAATTCCAACCAACACATTACATCAGTGTTTTACAGGAGGCTCCACAGCACTGAGGGTGTCACCTGGAAAGAGGACGAAACCTCCGCAAACCAAATTCCCATCTCAGTGAACATACCCACAACAACTGGGTGGCTCAGTGACTAGCATTGCTGCCTCACAGCTCCAGAGACCTGGGTTCGATTCCAGCTTCAGGCCACTGTCTGTGTGGAGTTTGCATATTCTCCCTGTGGCTGCGTGGGTTCCCGCCAGTTGCTCCGGTTTCACGTCACAGTCCAAAGATATGCAGGCTAGGTCGATTGGCCATGCTAAATTGACCACAATGTGTAGGCTAGGTGGGTTAGCCATGGAGAACACAGAGGTGGGTGTGGGTGAGATGCTGTTCTGTTGGTCAGTGTGGACATGATGGACCAAATGCCACACTATAGGCATTCTATGAAACTGCAACCGGCACCCAAGCTAGAAATCTTTCCACAAAACTTGAACTATTCTTTTCTCAGTGAAGGTAATTTCCACTACTTCCATCACCCTTCTCCCCATTGACTGAGAGAAACCAACTCATTTGGATATACAACTCCACAGGGACATCCTCCAATTTCCTATTTTTTTTAGAAAGAGGACACCACCATCATTCAATTATATTTTCAATTGATGCCCAGACTCAATAGCTTTTTGGGAAAGGAGAAATTTCCACTACTTTACAAGTGATGCCCCATGAAATCACTCTGAATGGTCTAACTTTAACTTTTAAACGTTATAACCCATGATGTACAAGAAGAAATAAATGTATTCCCATTAACAGCAACAATTCCACAGTACCCATCAAAACCATTAATCATCTTGAACACATCAATTTGATATGCCTTTAATCATCTATAGTAAAGGGATGCAAGCATAGATCATCAGTACAATCTGTCCTCACAATTTAATCCCTTTAGCCCCTATATCGTTCTGGTGAATGTATGCTTCCACTGATCCAAAGCCATCATATACTTTTGGAGGTGTGGTGTCCAGAGCAGAGGGTTAACTTCAGAAGATCTCTAGCCAGAAAGTATTAATTTATCATAGACAGTATGATAAAGCACTACATCATGGAAAGCATGACATGAAGTTTGACTGATACTATATCAAGACATAATATCAAGACTTAAGTCTCAATAAGTGCAACTGGATTATGATCAGGAGCTGCAATGTGCTTATTTGTCTCTCCTTAATCATGGGGAATCACAGCTTTCCAGCTGATATTTGTCAACTCAATACAGACTGGGGACTGAATCATGACTTCTCCCTGACTAAGATGCTAGAAGTCGGAATTGAGAGATGTGAAGCTGGAAGAGCTCAAAACGCCTTAAGATGCTGTCTGACCTGCTGTGTTCTTCTAGCTTCACATCTATCAATCATGACTTTTCCCTGCTCTGGATGTTAGATGCACTGCATAAAGTACATTCTTTGGCTCAAGCACTCCACTGTTCAGAAGGTCGATACCCCCTCCAATTTCTATTCAGTACTCTTCTAGAGCAATGGATGACAATTATTTACACAGTACAGACCTTCATTTGGTACTTGACTTTCCCTGCATAGTGCTTTACTATAAAAGCTTGCTCCATCACCGCTGGGAACTCGATATAATTGTTCCCTTCATACTGCCGCTTGAATTTGTCCAACAGCGTCTGATTTGTTGCCTGTGGAAAACTGAATTGAAAGGAAAATAATTACATATAAAACCTCAGCTGAGTGATTCTCATCTGCACAGAACCATCAGGGATCTAGTTAACCTAGTGGTTCCACAGCTTTCACGAACCATCCCCTTTTTACTGAAGATGGCACTTTGTTGGACAGGCTTCACCTTTGGCTTGTACTAAGTTAACCGATCTCATCTGGAGTGGGACTATATTCAGGAATAGTACCCCTAGATTATAAAGGGAAAAGGAATGGGTTTCAAAAAAGTAAAAACTAATTTAATGGTCTAACTCAGTTGGCAGCACTCAAATAGAATTAGGTCACAAATCAAAACCCCCACTCCAGGACTGGATCACCTAACTGACATTGCTAGAATGACTATGATAGCAAGAAATGATCTTGGATAATGATGATGTAGAACCAATATGAGTGGCATACGACTATACTAGTGGGAGTAGTCTAAAGAGGTGCCCATCAGGACAGTTTTCTGGGTCAATATGTCATGGATCCAACCAGGGATCACGCGATTTTGGCTCTGGCAACGTATAATGAGGTAGGTTTAATAAGTAAGCAACTCCCTAGAGAAAAGTGACCACAGCACAGCGAAATTTAACATTTAGTTTGAGAGCGAGAAACTTGGGTTGAAAATACCTGTACTAAACATGAACATGTGGAGACTGTTTAAGGAACAGTTGTTGCAGGTGATGAATAAATATGTCCCTCTGAGACAGGCAAGAAGTGGTAAGATAAAGGAACCTAGGATGACGAGAGCGGTGGAGCTTCTCGTCAAAAGGAAGAAGATAGCTTATATAAGGTAGAGGGAGCTAGGGTCAAGCTCAGCTCTACAGGATTACAGGCAGGTGAGGAAGGAGCTTAAAAATGGTCTGAGGAGAGCCAGGAGGAGGCACGAGAAAGGTTTGACAGAACGGATTAGGGAGAACACAAAGGCATTTTACACTTATGTGAGGAATAAGAGAATGGTCAAAGAAAGAGTAGGGCCGATCAGGGATAGCATAGGGAATTTGTGTGTGGAGTCTGAGGATGTAGGGGAATCCCTAAATGAGTTTTTTGCTTCTTTACAAAAGAAACGAACTTTGTAGTGAATGAAACCTTTGAAGAGCAGGTGTGTATGCTGAAATGGATAGAGATAGAGGAAGCTGATGTGCTGAAAATTTTGTCAAACATTAAGATTGACAAGTCGCCAGGCCCAGACAGATTTGTCCTCGGCTGATTTGAGAAACGAGAAATGCAATTGCTTCGCCACTTGTGAAGATCTTTTCATTCTCGCTCTCCACTGGAGCCGTACCTGAGGACTGGAGAGAGGCAAATGTAATTCCTCTCTTCAAGAAAGGAAATAGGGAAATCCCCGGCAATTACAGACCAGTAAGTCTCACGTCTGTCGTCTGCAAGGTGCTAGGAAGGATTCTGAGGGATAGGATTTATGACCATCTGGAAGAGCATGGCTTGATTAAATGCAGTCAGCATGGCTTTGTGAGGGGCAGGTCATGTCTCACAAACCTTATCGAGTTCTTTGAGGATGTGCCTCAAAAAGATGATGAGGGTCGAGCTGTGGATGTGGTGTATATGGACTTCAGCAAGGCATTTGATAAGGTTGCCATGGTAGGCTCATTCAGGTCAGGAGGAATGGGATTCAGGGGAACATAGCTGTCTGGATACAGAATTGGTTGGCCAACAGAAGACAGCGAGTGGTAGTAGAAGGAAAATATTCTGCCTGGAAGTCAGTGGTGTTCCACAGGGCTCTGTCCTTGGGCCTCTATTGTCTGTAATTTTTATTAATGACTTGGATGAGGGGATTGAAGGATGGGTCGGCAGGTTTGCAGACGACACAAAGGTTGGAGGTGTCGTTGACAGTACAGAGGGCTGTTGTAGGCTGCAGCGGGACATTGACAGGATGCAGAGATGGGCTGAGAGGTGGCAGATGGAATTCAACCTGGATAAATGCGAGGTGATGCATTTTGGAAGGTCGAATTTGAAAGCTGAGTACAGGATTAAGAATAGGATTCTTGGCAGTGTGGAGGAACAGAGGGATCTTGGGGTGCAGGTACATAGATCCCTTGAAATGGCCACCCAAGTGGACAGGGTTGTTAAGAAAGCATATGGTGTTTTGGCTTTCATTAACAGGAGGATTGAATTTAAGAGTCGTGAGATCTTGTTGCAGCTCTACAAAACTTTGGTTAGACTGCACTTAGAATACTGCGTCCAGTTCTGGTCGCCCTATTATAAGAAAGATGTGGATGCTTTGGAGAGGGTTCAAGGAGGTTTACCAGGATGCTGCCTGGACTGGAGGGCTTATCTTATGAGGAGAGGTTGACTGAGCTAGGACTTTTTTCATTGGAGAAAAGGAGGAGAAGAGGGGACCTAATTGAGGAATACAAGATAATGAGAGGCATAGATAGAGTCGATAGCCAGAGACTATTTCCCAGGGCAGAAATGACTAACACGAGGGGTCATAGTTTTAAGCTAGTTGGAGGAAAGTATAGAGGGGATGTCAGAGGCGGGTTCTTTACACAGAGTTGTGAGAGCATGGGATGCATTGCCAGCAGTTATAGAGGCAGGGTCATTGGGGACATTTAAGAGACTCCTGGACGTGCATACGGTCACAGAAATTTGAGGCTGCATACATGAGGATCAGTGGTCGGCACAACATCATGGGCTGAAGGGCCTGTTCTGTACTGTACTGTTCTATGTTCTAAACAAAGGGTAATTTCACAGGGATGAGGTCTGAGTTGCCTTGAGTGTAGTATAATAGAAAAGATGATTGAGGAACAAAGGCAGATATTTCAGAAATCATTTCATGACTCAGTGTAAATATAGCCCAGTGAGGAAGACAGGATTCTAGGAAAGGGGTTTCTAGGAAGGGAATAAACCAACTTTGATCAACTAAGGACATTAAAGACAGCTTCAAACTTAAAGAAAAAAAAACATACAATGTGACAAACATTATTGGTAAACCAAAAGATTAGGAAAGGTTTAAAAGCAAAAGATGACCAAAAAAAATGAAGGATAAAATACTAGCAAACCAAGATAAAAATGGACAGTAGGAGCTTCTTTAAATACATGAAAAGGAAATGAGGGGCCAAAGTGTACAAAGGCCACCTAGGAGAACAAGGCTGTGGAAATAACAATGGAGAAATGGGAAATAAATAGGATAAGTACCCTAAAGGATGCAGTAGCAGACCATTTAGAAATATATAATAAAATCAAGATGACTCTGCATGGCTTCATGATGGGGCAATCACACATGACAAGTTTACTAGAATTCTTTGAGGAAGCAAAGAGCAAGATAGATGAAGAAGAACCAATGGACATAACATATTTAGATTTTCAAAAGGTCTTCCACAAGGTACCACATATAAATCTATTTCATAAGAGCCAGTGGTGTTGGAAGTTGTATATTAGCATGGATAAAGCATTTGTTAACTAATAGAGGATAGAGTTGAGATAATAGGACGCATTTTCAGCATAGCAAAATGTAACTTATGGGGTCCAACAGGGATCACTGCCCGATGCACAATTATTTATAATACATATATTAATGCCTTGGGTGAGGGTTTAATACGCTATTGCTAAGCTTGTCAATGATGACATGAAAATGGATGAGAAGGCAAATGATAGGGACAATACAAAGAATCTCGTGGGATATAAATAGGTTGCATGAGTGGACAACAATTTGGCAGAAACGACACAATGTGGGAAAACATGAGGTTATATATAGGAAGAATAGAAGAGCTGAATATTACTTAAATGGGAACAAGTGCACAACAGAGAGATTTGAGGTCTACATGCATAAAACACAAAGTTAGAATAAAAGTTCAGTAGGTAAGAGGGAAGGCAATTGAAACATTGGCCTTTATTTCAAAGGGAATGGAGTATAAAAATATGGTAGTCTTGCTAAAATTATACAAGGCAATAACTAGACCACAATCCAGAGATGATTCATTACATTGATCCCAGGTATGGAGGAATTCTTTTATGAGGACAGGTTGAGTAGATTAGGCTTAAAAGAATGGGAGCTGACTTTATTGAAATATATGATTCTTATGACAGAATAGATTCCTAGGTTGTTTCCCTTTCTGGCAGAATCTAGGACTGTGAGCATAATTTCAGAGTAAGAGGGTGTCAATTTAATATAGAAATGAGGTGTATTATAGTTAATTTGTGGAATTTTTCATTGTACAGAACTGTCATGGCTAGGTTATTAAGCATACTTAAGGCCAAGATGGACAGATTTTTAATCAGTAAGGGAAAAAGGCAAGAACATGAAGTTGAGAATTATCAGATCAGTTATGATCTCATTGAATGGCAGAGCACTTGAAGGGCCAAATGGCCTACTTCTGTTGCTACATCCATTTGTTTATGGTCTTACTCAGATTTGGTAATTCCTTCCATGACATTAAGTAACATTGGCAAGAAAGACTCAATGGGCCAAATGGCTTCTTCTGTAATTTATGATTAAATCAATTTTATTTGTGGGAAATGGCTGTGCATGAATCAGATGCCACATTTGTCATATTAAAGTATTATTGTTTTCAAATAAGTAATTGATTAATTGTGAAGACCTTTCAAACACTGAGATATGGTAAGGTATACGGATGACACTTCCTTTAAAAGCACCAGATTCGTTACCAGAACAGAAAATGTTCGTGAGAATTTTGAGCTTGAATGGAAGGCTCTCAACTATACCTTTAACCTATATTTATGTTTCTAGGTGCTCTCTCTCAGAATTTCAGCAATTCTACATTTTTGTAATTTTCTGAAGTAATGATATTTTTCGTAAGATAACCAAGTCTGGAAGATATTCTAGCAGTGTTGGTTGTCCCAAGGGTTGAGTTTATTGTTCATTGACAATCTAGGTCACAGCCAAATCATATTGGTCTCAGTCATGAGGTTTCATACTTAAGTAACATGATCCAGGATCTTACAGCAATCTCAAACCAATCGCTCACCATCTCCTGTACAGGGACACTGGTGATAACAGTCATAACCCTCTCCACTTGAACATCTATTTGATCCTGTGGGCCAAATGAATGAGGGGTCCATCTTGGAGCCGGCAAATGCTACCAACCAGCCATACAGATATACATTATTTACAGCTATTATAGATTATGTTACTGCTATGCAAATTCAATTTTGTTTTCATCAGGGATTACATGTCAATCATATTCTGGTTCCAATTTGTGCTTGATTTACACAAAATAAAATAAAACATCAGATTAAATTGCACTGCACTGACCAGGCTATCCTATTTGATACTCTATGTGAATAAGAAGCTGTGATTATCAGGTTACAAGCAAATTACTGCGGATGCTGGAATCTGAAACCAAAAAAGAGAAAATGCTGGAAAATCTCAGCAAGTCTGGCAGCATCTGTAAGGAGAGAAAAGAGCTGACATTTCGAGTCTAACTGACACTTTGTCAAAGCTCCTAATAACAGGTAGCAGTGAGAGCCTCAATCTTTGCAAATATCCATCATGGATATCAGAAAAATGATTGTTTATTGGACAGATTCAAAAACAACCAAAATGATTTATCCAAACTATTGACAACATCCCTTTGCCCCCATACATCTAAGTCTTATTTATTTCCAACCATATTACCCAGGATTAGCTAGTTATTGATACCAATATAGCAACGAAAACAAAATGAAATGTAAGCTAATTCTCATCCTGCATTACAATCTTCTGGCTGCTTTTATGTCAAATCAGTTTTAATTTAAATGCTAGGACAACAGTTCATTGCACTCATATCTACTATGTCCAATTCCCTTATCCTGAAAGTGGCCTCAAATGACTCTTCTTCCATACCATGTAATGGATGCTCCTCAATCATCAGGAATTGATCTATGGCTAATGGTATTCTTATGCACTAGTATTCACCTTAGCGCTGCACAATGATCCTTTTAAATGCAACCTAAGCTTGGAGAGAATAATCTGTGATCTGTGCAGAGTAACTTTTATGATTCATATGGACAAACTAGTGAAATTTCAAATATTCCAACGCACCAATTAAGACCACTGAAATTCCAGGGTCAACACTGTACAAGAAGAATTACATGTTAAAAATGGACAATGTCAAATAGAAAGTGAGGACTGCAGATGTTGGGCAGTCAGAGTCGAGAAGAATTGAGAAAGCCTGTGCTGACACCTCCCCCACACCTCTGTCCAAGGGCCCAAAGGATCTTTTCACATCTGACAGCTTTTCCTGCACACCCCCCCACCTCATTTATTGTGTCCGTTGCTCTCAATGTGGTCTCCTCTACATCGAGGAGACAGGACGCCAAATCGCGGAGCATTTCTGGGAACATCTCTGGGACACATACCAAACAGCCCCACTGTCCTGTGACTGAACACTTCAACTCCACCCCCTCCCACCAATTCCACCAAGGACATGCAAGTCCTGGGCCTCTCCCATGGCCAAAATCAAGCCACCCAACAACTGGAAGAAGAACGCCTCATCTTCTGCCTCGGGACCCTTCGACCACATGGCATCAACGTTGACTTCACTAGTTTCCAATTCTGACCTCCCCCACCTCATCCCAGATCCAACCCAGCATCATCCTCTTGATCCCACTTGTCAATCTTCCTTCCCACCTATCCGCTCCACCCTCCGCACCAACCTATCACAAATCACCCCTCACCTGCATCCACCTATCGCTTTCCCAGCTACCTGCCCCCCCCGCCCAGTTCCACCCTCATCCTCCTATTTATCTCTAAGCTCCCTTCTCCACCACCCCACCCCACCTTCCAGATTAAGGGTTTATGCCCGAAATGTCAATTTTACTGGTCCTCGGATGCTGCCTGACCTGCTGTGCTTATCCATATTTTAAAATGTCAAATAGAAAGTTGTTTTAAAAAACATTCACCAGATCATGATGCTTGTAATCAGTTTGGTACAAGAAGTAAAAGAAACAATAATTCTGGTAGGCTTAAACTAAAATAATTATATGTTAATTAACTCGCCTCACAGAGAATTATATTAAAGTCACTTAATAACAAACATGTATAACTTAGCTGTGTGCCAATTGTGAAGGAAAATTAGTACATTAAAAGATTCACAAAGTCAGGAACAGCACTGAAATTAACCTACACAGTTAAGAAAAACACTTTGCATTTGAGGCAGCCACAGTCATTATTTAAAAGCTGAGGAATAACCTTTTAGGAGTGAAATCAGGAGAAATATCTTCATCCACAGGACAGTGAACCCATGGAATTCACTACCAAAGGACAAGGTAGATATAGCTCTTCTGGCTAAAGGTGCTAAGGGATATGGGGCAGAGCATGGGATTATGCTATTGAGCTCAATGATCAGCCATGATCATATTGAATGGTGGAGCAGGCTTGAGGAGTTGAATGGCCCACTCCTGCTCCTACCTTCTATGTTTCTATTCCAATGATGGAACAGTCTACTTTCTGTTCAAAAACCCACTGCCAGCCTCCAGACTATTTGGCTGTTGGTCCATTTCTAGTCTTCTTGATGCTATTATCAGGAAGTAATTGTAAGGTATTCCAACTAAGGGTCTGAGTAGCATCAAAAGTTAGAACAATAAAAGGTTTAATCGCTGAGTTCTTAAGATTATGGGCTTGAAACTGTTTCAACATATTAGACGTCAACCATTAAAAGGTCATGCTTGAAATCACAGTCAGGTATAGTGCACAAACAAAACTCTCCTAAATTATTTGCTTTACTGTTTTAGCAGACACATTAACCAGTTAATTTAAACAAGTGACCATCCCCCTTTATATGATGAACATAGGAATTTGATACTGTTCTACCCATACTTCAAACTCACTCACTATTGACTATAGTGCATTACAACAGGTTATTCTGAATACTCACTTGCACTCCTCATCCAATAGGTGCAGTAAGCCTGTGGGTTTCTTGCTGATGAGATTAATGCAGCCACTGTTGTCTGTATAATCTATATTGTGCCAACTGATACCTTCTGACCTGTACTCCTCCTGTAGGGCAAAAATTTAAGGTTAAAGAAAGCACAAAATCAGCAATATAAACGAAACTACAAGGAGCTTACTGATCTAGCAAAATACAGGTAAGGAATAGATCTACATATTTCTTGCCCTCTTTTCCTTGGACCTTTCTATTATGTATTTAGAATCGTACAAATTACCCAGACAGAAAAAGGCCGCTCAGCTCATCGAATCTGTGCTGGTCAAAAACAACCACCTAACTATTCTAAACCCATTTTCTGGCACTTGGCCCACAGCCTTGTATGCCTTAGCATCAGGAGTGCACATCCAAATACATGGCAAGTGCTGCTCTTAAAAGATTTCAGATTCCCACCACCATCTGGTTTAAAAAAAAACTTGCCTCACATCCCTTCTAAACCTCCTGCCCCTTACCTTAAATCCAAACCCCTGGATCAAAGTCAAAAGTTGTTTCCTGTCTGCCCTGTCTATATCCATTATAAATTTTATACATCTCAATCATGTTCCCCCTCAGTCTCCTCTGCTCCATGTAAACAACTCCAGCCTATCCAATCTCTCTTCGCAATATTTCTGGTGGAGGTTGACATGAATTGATACCCAGACTTTGTCACGGAATCCAGACATTTGATGTTAACACAAATGTTAATTTCCTGCCAGTCCAAATGCAGAGAATATGCATTAGGGCGGCACGGTGGTACAGTGGGCGGCACGGTGGTACAGTGGTTAGCACTGTTGCCTCACAGCGCCTGAGACCTGGGTTCAATTCCCGACTCAGGCGACTGTGCGGAGTTTGCACTTTCTCTCCGTGAGTGGGTTTCCTCCGGGTGCTCCGGTTTCCTCCCACAGTCCAAAGATGTGCGAGTCAGGTGAATTGGCCATGCTAAATTGCCCGTAGTGTTAGGTAAGGGGTAAATGTAGAGGTATGGGTGGGTTGTGCTTCAGCGGGTCGGTGTGGACTTGTTGGGCCGAAGGGCCTGTTTCCACACTGTAAGTAATCTAATCTAAACTTCTCAGAGAAAAGTCTAGTATCAAGGTTACTAGAAAAGCCCATTACCTGGCTCATCTGTATGCAACTTAGCAAAATGATTCAATACTAATACCAGTGTTAGTGTGGTCAGAGAAGTCTCTCTCCTCCTTTCCCAAAGACTGATTATGATATATTGTTTGATGAGCTGCCAATCCACTCCTCAGCATATGCTGCTTCATTTTCAGGTCAGCGTTTCAGCACCAGGGACCTTGGTTCAAATCCACCCTCAAGTGACTGCCTGTATGAAGTTTACATATTCTCCCAGTATCTGCATGGGTTTCCTATGGGTGCTCCAGTTTCCTCCCACAGTCCAACAATGTGCAGGTTAGGTGGACCAGACACATTAAATGCCTATAGTATCCAGGAATGTGCAGGGTGGATGGATTAGCCATGGGAAATGCAGGATTACAGGAATAGGGTAGGGAGATGTGTCTGGGTGGCATGCTCTTTGGAGGTCGGTGTGGACTCGATGGCTGAATGTCCTGCTTCATAGAATTCTATGATTCTAACACTACTTTTGAAGTATTGTCTTTTTGTTTCAAAGGATAAATCAATTAGCGTATTATTTACAGCCCTGGCTCAACTAATTTTGCAGCACTCTCAAACCACAGTCAGTAACTTTCAGGTTCAAATCACTAATTAAGCTAAACGTGTCCCAGCTGTTTTTTTGCATAGGTCAAGGAAACAAAACACTATGCACAATGAGTTCTCAAAAGTTTTGACATTTGCCCAATTAATACCTCAGATAGTTGAATCAGTAATCTCATTGCTGTGTGTTGCTTCTGTTAAGACCATGCCAGACCCCCTCAGAACATTTCAAGAAGGTAGCCCAGAGTCTAACTTTGCTAGCTGTTTTAAGCAGGTGCACAAGTTTGTTTTTCCAACATGAAAGCCCTTTCCTGAGGCAAAATTTATTAGCTATAACCAAACTGGCCCTAAAATCCATCCAAGGCAGACCTTTCCGAAACGCTACTTTTACAACCTCTCTGAAAAAAAAGCCAAGGACAGCATAACCTTGTTAAAGCAGCATTGTCACACTTCTTAATATTTACCAACAAAACAAGAGCTATCATTGTTCAGATAAAAATATTGAGTCATCTGCAATGATGAAAAGCTCTATAAATGCCATCATTTTGCATTCTTCAATGAAAATATAACACAGGAACAGGAGTTTACACAATCATTAACCACTACTTCTGTCCCCACCCTACGACTCAACCTATCTTCAGTCTTGCCCTGCCATGCAAGAAAGTATAAATATTACAGGCAGAGGCAACAGCAATGATAGCCCCCCTTTCAACTACGCAAACAGCATTTAACAAGTGAGAAGCTAGAGTGAAAGGAGCATCACAAGGAGGCTGTCCATATATGACCTCATCTAAAATTCAGTTTTATTTCTCAAGGACTGCAAACCACTTGCCAAAGTGACACTGGCCCATTTCCAGCCAAAAAAAAACTAGCTACGTAATGTGTTTTTGTGTTCCAGCAAGCACTCTTTCCTAGTGTCAGGTCACAGCGTTATTAATATGAAAGGCATTTGTAACATTTCCACACACTGTCAGCATTTCCTGGAATTTTTGGAAACAAAAAAAATTTAATAAGAAAATTTATTTAGTCAGTCACAGACAAAAAAATTTATCCTTTATTTAAAAAAATACTTAATTAAAATAGCCTTTTTCCCTAATAGCACAATACAAATATTACATTGCAGCTTTGTTGAAATATGTTTAAAGCAATAAATTAAGCAGTTGAAAAGATTAAGCTTGTAAGGAAATTCACAATTCTAGTGATAGTTCTTTACCATTTAAGGAAACTCACATAAATTAATACTGCTACATTCCCCCAAGATTGTGGTTAAAAATCTGGCAAGTTGGTAACTGGCTTAGCACCATTAGTGTATGGGTCACAGATGGCATAAAAGCTTTTAAACTATTTGAAATTCCACAAAACAAACATCCCGGGCAAGTGCACACACAGTGCAGCAAGACTGCTTTGGCAGTAACCATCTTTCATGTCCACCCCTTTGAGAGTATTCATGCAGTCAAGTTTACATATTCCACTACTTTGCTTCAACAGCATCAACGCTGAAAGATAAAGCTCAGTCCTGCTTGACCTCCGCATACTACATACAAGATCTGGTGACAAGCTTTATTTAATATGTTTCTCACAGCTCCAATGACGTGATACTTGAAAGGCAAGATACCTTCTTTAAAGATAGGACTCAGCACTTGCCCCAAAGATATTCAACATCCCACATTCATTATGCTTACAATTTCTTATAGAACAGTGACCATATCATAATGTTTTGGAGTGTTAAGGCCAAAATCATTCTTGTTAAAATAAGAAATTGCATTTTGTTATGGGACATCTTCATGGCAGAGGGGACTTGAATATGGCCATCTTGTCCAAATCTGGGAACACTACTACTGTGCCACAGGACCCCAAACACACAATCTTTTGCTAACATTACAATCCACATCGAAGTCAGACACCTTAGCTATTAGACCATGTGACCATCTATTCTTAGTCAACAAACCAAGAAAACAACCATTAGCCACCAAAGTCTTCACAAACTACTACCATAGTTCTAACTCCAAAGCACTTGTGCTATGCTCCGAACAAATCCAAGCCCATTTTTCTAGAACTGTTAGTACTCAAATAGCATATTCGATAGGGTGCAGTGTGCTAGTCATAGCTCTGCTGGCAGCATATTCATCTCTGAATCACTAAGATTTAAATTCAAGTTCCATTCCAGACTTTAGCACCAGAAGGCAGGCCAAAATTGCAGCATTGTTGGAAATGCCATCAAACCAAGGCCCTATTTAGCGGATTGGGTGGACGGAGATTGTAGCATGTCCTTCAGCATATTTCAAAGAAACACCGATGAGTAATCCTGGTGCCCTAGCCAATGTTTATCTCTAAATTAACATCAGAAAAGAAAGCAGATTATCATTATCACGCTGTTGTTTATGGGAGTTAGCATCCAGATTACCTACATGACAAGTGGCTGGTTGTAAAGCACCTCGACATATCTAATGTTCATGAAAAATGTTACATAAATGCAAGATTTTCTCTCATGAGTGAAGGTGACCTGATCTTTCTTGGCCTTCTCAATCTTAAAGTCTTGACCACACCATTCTTCTCCAATGCCTCTCCACGGCCATTCAATTTAGCGTAGCTCCACTCAGCAGATTCCATTATTATTTAACTTTAGTTACAAATACCTACAATAGTTTCTCTTCTTGTTCCTGCATCGTAATCTCTGGTAATGGTCTATCCATAGGTACCTTCTGTTTTTCCATCTATATGTTGTGTCTCAGCAACACCAACTGAAAAGTTAGTTTTCACATGATGACAGCCAGCTCGACATCAGAGACAAAAAAAAAACTGCAGATGCTGGAAAAACACAGCAATCCAGGTAGCATCAGGAGGGGATGCTGCCTGGAGTGCCAAATCACAAACACCCCATGTGGTTCCTCCACTGTCACAAAATTATCAGATGGCTCATTCAAAATCCAGTAAATGAATATGTAGAAATGTTCTCAAATTCAATATCTTTGATCTCCAAAACAAATTGTGCTGTGAACAACTAAGTCCATTCTTCTCCCTTGACAACTATGTCTGAGGCTGAATCAGATCAATTACAAGGAGAAAGTGAGGACTGCAGATGCTGGAGATCAGAGCTGAAAATGTGTTGCTGGAAAAGCACAGCAGGTCAGGCAGCATCCAAGGAGCAGGAGAATCGACGTTTCGGACACGAGCCCTTCTTCAGGAAGAAGGGCTCATGCCCAAAACGTCGATTCTCCTGCTCCTTGGATGCTGCCTGACCTGCTGCACTTTTCCAGCAACACATTTTCAGATCAATTACAAACCCTAGTGCAACATGTGACTTCAAGATTAACTTCCAAGCTTACATTAGCACCATTCAGACCACCTGTCTCCATCAACGTGACAACACCATACTCTATTCCTGTCTCTGCTCATTTGCTGCCTAAACTTTTATCCATGTCTTTACTGTCTCCAGATTTGACAAATCCAACATGTTCCAGGCTAACTTTACACATTCTTTTCATAAACTGGAGGACATCCAAAATTCTGCTGTTCATGCCCCAAATCAAATCCAAGTCCTGTTCACCTATCACAAAGTAGTTGCTGGTCTACAGGGGCTCAGAATTAGGTAATATCTTGATTTTAACCTGAGCATCCTTCCATTCAAATCCCTCCATGATCTCCCACTTCTATATCTCTGCAGTCTCCTCCCATCCCACAACACTCCAAGATACTTATGGTCATCTAATCCTGACATCGCCAGTTTCCCTGATTTTAATGCCTTCACCTTTGGTGGCTATGCTTTCAGTTGATCAGGTACTAAGCGCTAGAATTCCCTATCTAAACCTCTTCACTGCCCTTTGCTCACTAAATCAAGGCAGAGATTGATAGATTCTTGTTGTCTTGAGGAATTAAGGGCTACGGGGAGAACGCTGGTAAGTGGAGTTGAAATGCCCATCAGCCATGATTGAATGGCGGAGTGGACTCGATGGGCCGAATGGCCTTACTTCCACTCCTATGTCTTGTGGTCTTAAACATAGCTCTTTGACCAAGCCTTTGGTTGTATCAACAAGAGCCCCTTATGAGAGCGGACAAATCATCTTGCTTTACAAATTGGTGTAATTTCACAAAAGTCAAAATGGCTGGTAAAACTCCACCGGCGCAAGTGGAAATGATGTTAGCCATGTCAACTGGTCGTAAAAGCTTCGTGGTCTGTCTGCACACAAGCTGCTGCCATCGCCACATTCCATGCATACAGAGGTTAGCACATGCACAGAGTCCCTCACCTTTGTCTAAGAGCTTTGTGCTCTTAAAACTGACAACCAATCCCACGTGCTGCTTCAGCCCCTTCCTCTTCTGTTCTAACTCCTCATGCTAATGCAGTCTGGTTTGGTGGGGAGGGGTGGGAGCTACTCAAAAGAAAGCAAAGATCCCTCAAAATGTTTGAATAATCAGAAGCAGTGTGATAATCAAAAAGACCACTGAACTTCAAGAGTTCTTAAGAGTTATAGCAGACAAAATATTAACCACATTTTTCTTTCCACTGATGGTGTCCGACCCGCTGAGTTTGTCCAGCATTCTCCTTTTATACTTGTATTGAAGAATACTGGAGGTGAACAAGGTGGCTTCAGAAGTGGAGGAATAGAATCATTGGACTGGAGAAAGTAGGAAGGATGAAGGCCACATGAAGACAAAGATAAAGGAATTATAAATTTGAGGCATTGCTTAGGAGCATTAAAAGAGAAAAACCTTTACAACGTCTGTACATGCCTCTGTCACTAACAGATGAATGCAATTAGTGTATTAAAATATGGGTCAGTCAATTAGTTCAGTTCTAAACATAACCTGGCACTGTTCCTCTCCCTGTATCCTCAATGATAATTTGGACACCGATTGAAGGGCACACAACACACTCTCACCCAAAAGTAAAAATTGGAAATTCTATCAATTCACAATCAAGTAAGAAATTAAATTTAATGATTCTGAAAAAGGAAGTTTTCATCTTAGTGAATCAGTACAGGGTTCTTGATTTTGTTTTAAAAGAACTTTTGGACAAGAATGAAGAGAAAGATTGGAAAAGAATATGACTATCTTTGCCGTGGTGCACGCCTAATTAAATTATGTATCCAAACAATGCTAGCAATTAATACCCGCGTGCTCACCGACAATATATTAAGCAAAGTAAGTATTTTAACAAAGCAATAAACATCAAAGAATTGAAATAGCTTTTTAAAAAATTTGTTTATGGTATGTGAGAATGGCCAACTAAGCCAGCATTTCTTGTTCATTTCTAACACCTTGGAAAAGGTGGTGATGAGCTGCCACCTTGGACTGCTGGTTTACTCGCAGTTCTATTAGTTGGGAGTTCCAGGATTTTGTGCCAGGAACACTGAAGGGATGGCGATATTGTTCCAAATCTGGCTTGGACAGGAACTTGCAGATGGCGGTCTTTGCACATATCTGCTGCCTTTGTCTTTCTCAACAATAGAGATTCTGGGTTGGAAAAAGCGCTGCCAAAGAAGCCTTAGTGAGTTGATGCAATGCATTTGGTAGATGGTTCACACTGCTGTAATGTGGACGGGTGAAAGGAGTGAATACTTAGGATAGCAACTAGGAAGTCAATCAAGCAGGCTACTTTGTCCTGGCCTGTGTCAAGTTTTCTGAATGTTGCTGGAGCCACACTCAATAAGTGGATCATAATCTATCATACTCACAACATGTGCATTGTAGACAGTGGACACATTTTTGCCCATGAGGAATACATTTCTGGGTTTTCAATTAATAACATACAAACTATTAAACATAACCTAAGGTGTCAGTTTGGTGAGGAAAATTTATACGGTGAATAATGCACAGGAGTACCTTGTATTTAGATTAGATTACTTACAGTGTGGAAACAGGCCCTTCAGCCCAACAAGTCCACACCGACCCGCCGAAGCACAACCCACCCATACCCCTACATTTACCCCTTACCTAAAATTTCCCACAATTTATAATATTTTGATCCTTATAATGTGCTGGTCTTGAGGGTATGAGATCCATGCAGACTTCCTGCATGCAGATCCATGCAGTCAGGGCCAATTCACCTGACCCACACATCTTTGGACTGTGGGAGGAAACTGGAGCACCCGGAGAAACCCACGCAGACACGGGGAGAACATGCAAACTCCACACAGTCTGAGTCGGGAATTGAACCCAGGTCTCAGGCGCTGTGAGGCAGCAATGCTAACCACTGTGCCACCATGCCGCCCATAATGAGAGTAAACTCGTTCAGAATACAAAGACAGATAGCAAAAGTTTCAAGAAATATATAAATCAACTACTTACTCCTGCATTCTATTATTCATAAGCAGAACAGTTAATTTACTTCAAGCCACGATAGCAAGGTGGGAAAAAAATCTTACGACCGTGTGAAAAGGAATTCATGTCTGAAAAGATACTGAATGCAATACTGAAAGTCAACACATTGCTATGCCCTGGAGTCGCTGCTGCCCTCAGAAGGATTTGTCACAAGAACTCTCAATGCAATCTGTGTTACAGTTAGCATCGATATCCACTGAAAACTGGAGAGTTGAATTGTCACATGAATATCCATCATTGTCTGTGAATAACCCTTGTAGCATACACCAATTATTACATTGCTGAAAATGTCCACGTAAGACGAAGCTTTACTGGCACATTGACAATCTAAGCTCATGCTGAGCAGTATCTAGTCACGCTGGTAATTATCTTAGTTACAGCACGTCTTGACAATGCTTGGAAGTCTGCATGGATCTCATACCCTCAAGACCAGCACATTATAAGGATCAAAATATTACAAGTTGTGGGAAATTTGTGAATATAAAACCAAGTGTAGCTTATGGGTTACAATGATGCTTTCCAAAATTATACTAACACGACTTTTTTTTTAAATGCATCCACACAAGTTCCTTGACATCTCAGTTACCAAATCCACACAGTAACTAGCAAGGTTCCAGACTGAAATGGTACTAGGTAGCTATTTGCAGCTTGGCCAGCTTTTGAAGATATAAAATTAGCTTCAGTGCTCCAGGATAATGAGGAGAAAAATATGAAAAATACGGATGGAGAAGGGACAAGGTTCCACCGTGATGCGCAACATTTTTGTCTGCCATCATTACTGCTCAGGGAGAAAGAATCCATATACAATAATGTCCAGAAATGAGTAAATCAGACATGAGAAAAAATATTTTGACTTGAAATGACACATCCTTTAGGTTCAGCAGTAACACATACATGAATGACAACATCAGAACCATAATCCAACCAAAGCTTAGGAACAGAGAATCACCTGCTCCCTCTCCCAGAAATGGGAAAAGCACCAACAGGGATATTGGTTGATCATGAAAAAAACTATTTTTGAAACTTGGGTTTCAGTGATATCCCAACATCAATCACAACAGGACAACTTGAGTGACACCAGTTTTTCTTGAAAGTAATGTAACTGCTGTATCGATTCGCATTAATGCTATCAATGTATCACGGCTGCAGCCTAAATTTACAATTTCATGAGGTAAGTATATTAAAATCTTGTAAGCTGGACTCCAAATCAATATATTTTAAAGACACAGTCAAAAAAGGCACAGTCAATCTAAATAATTTGGATACACCCAATACTATGTTCCTTACCTAAAAAAACCAGGAAAGTGCTAGACTGGATCTCAACTCATCCATCTAAGGTAGATCATTGCTTCGATACTCACCTGGAGGAGACACCTTGATCCAGGGTCTGAGGTGAGAACCTTCATCACTGGAAAATTACCGGATCATCGCTGGAATGTGAGCAGAACTTGGAAGATCATTGGTTGAGCTGAGCTGAGCTGAAATTGGTGAATCCTTACGCGACGGCTGCGGCCTAATACCAACTCAGTGACCACCAGCCAACCAGAGTCATGGCCTCTGCTCGCCTGCACATCAAGGCCAAGGTCAGGAATTCACAATAAAGTTAGAATGACTATGATGAAGGTAGAGGAAGGATCACTGGTTCAACCAGGCCTTCTTCATGAAGACAGTCGTCCTGGATTGCTGCAGGTTCCAATCCTCTGCCTGTAGGATTTCCCCAGTGGGGGCTACTTCAACATGAATTTCAGGAACATGAAGCAATGTGAATGTCCCCTGCCCTGAAGGTATTTAAGGAGAAAGGAGGCAAGGGTCTCCTCTCCATTCTGTCTGTGGCACCATTGTTTGTTCTCCCTGCAGAGAAGCTGGATATTACAATCCACATGCACAACCCCCACGTCCCTGCAAATGTCCTGACCTTCCTGGGAAGGTACATACAGCCTGAAGGAGGCAGCACCAAATGTAGTGGACTCCTTCAGAACCTGGACCAGCAAATGACTGGTCAAGGTGACCCTGAAGGTGGGCACCACTGACAGCATTCTCCACCTGGCCTTGAGCTTCGCAATCAGAAGGAGCTGAGGCTACCTGACATATGTGGGCAGTCTAGAGTGTGCCAAACCTGCAGGAAGTCAGGACACATGGTGACAGACTGCAAGTGACTCTTTAGGACTGCAAACAAGAGGGCCATCTGACTATGGTCTGCAAAGAGTCGAACAGGTGCAACCTGTGTGGGGAAGCTGGCCACTATACAAGGTGTTGCAAAGGTGTAAGGGGTACTTTATCTTTCAGAGAGTTAAAAGCTAGCAGAACTATCTGATACAGCACCAAGTGTTCTGAATAAGGTAACAATGGAACATTTGGTTGAGCAGCTAGATTAGCTGAGTTGTTTGGAGATTAAAAACAAATTCAAATTCAGCTAGTTTAAATTATGCCCCAAAATAGCAAACTCCAATCAAATTTGAATTCAGTATTTTGACAACATTAACACCAATGAAACCATCAGATGCTTTGGGGTATTTAATCAGAAAGAAATTGAACAGTTGGGGATGAACTGCCAAAAGACCAACGGATATAGGCTGCTAACGAGAACTCTCCGAGAGGGACATGTCGAGAGAAGGAGTTTGCACAGAGAAAAAACATCGACACTGACCTGGAGAGCAAATCTACAGAGGAACATATAAAGAGAAGATTAGACAGCTGTGTCGCAACAAAGGCCTGCCCAAGAGCGTCATTCACGGAGTTGATGGTCCTCCAGGCACAGTCGACGTTTGTCTCGGTGTGTGTCTCGGGGAAACAGACAGCACAGAGCCCTGTGTCACGGAGCTGCTCGGGACGAACCTCGACAAAAATCACTGCATCTTCCTCCAGACTTCCTTCGCAAAGGCACATTCTAGAAGGAGACGTACGTGTGACAGTCTCACTCCTTTCGCAGCTGCTTCAAGAGCAGCTTGTGGTGGTGCAGACCGACCAAGGGTACATGAAGGATCTGATGGCTAGTGCCCTTCTCATCACCAGCCAAGCCATGTCTTGTTGGAAAGATCTGGTTTCTTGATAAGGAACATAGTACTGGATGTATCCAAATTATTTAGATTGACTGTCTTTTGACTGTGTCTTTAAAATATATTGAGTTGGAGTCCAGCTTACAAGAGTTTAATATACTTACCTCATGAAATTGTAAATCTAGGATGCAGCCGAGAGGAGTTAGCAGGGTTAATGTAAATTGAATGACCTTCCCCCCACCCTTCTCCCGTAATGCAGGAAGTTCTCAGTGAGAAGACCTGCAAGTGAGTGGACATTGGGTAATTCTATAAAATCTTAAAACGGGTCTTAAAATTGCCAGTATTAACATGCATAGCTGTAAATATACTGTGCAATGTGTCTCCACGTTGGCTTACCTGGCCAACATTAAAGCAGACCTCCTATTTCTTCTATAATGTGGGATACTGCACCTCAGCAGCTCCAGGAAATGGTCAACCTAATGGGCCCACAGGTCTGTGATTTTGTTGGGGGCAACAATGGCCATTTGTCTGGCCTGGGTATTCTGCTGCAAGGAGGCAATGTCACCTTGTCGGAGGTTAAGGTGGTGGTGGGTGTGTGACTCCTCGTAGTAGAAGTACATACAAAAATTATAATTAATGTGGACGCCCTGGTGGTAAACAGCAAGTGGCTGGATGCAACCAAAAGAGAAAATGCTGGAAAATCTCAGCAGGTCTGGCAGCATCTGTAAGGAGAGAAAAGAGCTGACGTTTCGAGTCTAACTGACCCTTTGTCAAAGCTGGATGTCCTGTAGTAGCTCCCACCTCTGTTGGCGAGTCCAGGTCGGTCACTCTGGCCGGAAACTTCACTTGCATCATCAATGAGGTCGGATGATCTGGAGGGGCTGTCAGCAAACTGGACGCCATATCCTGATGGAAATAGTTGAAGTCACCAAGTTGCACAAGGTCTTCAGCACTCTTGCAGATAGAGTGCAGCATAGGTACATCCAGATGGATCTATCCACACAAGGTCAGATTTCTTGTTTGAGTCCCTCATGTTCTTGGTCAGATTTGCCAACATCAAGCAAGTGTTCTTCTCTGACTAGTGCCTCCTGCTGTCACCTACAGGATGACTAGTGGGCCAGCAAATATGCATGGAAGCTGAACATGAAACTGTTGACACCAGAAAACAGTGAGGAGCTCAGAAGAACAGTGAAGCCCATCTGAGTTGCAATTGAACTGATGGGAAACAGCCAAGGGGAACATCAAGAGGTACTTTACCCTCAAAAAGTGTTCAGAAGGAGAGAAAGAGGCAGAGAAAGCTGCCCAAACTGCAGAAAACGATGCAGAAGCTTCTCCTGCTGCATACGATGGGCAACGTCACAGACGATCCCCAGGTGGTGAAAAGCCAGCAAGTCTCTCATTTTGCCTTGGTAGCCTCCAAGATGATCTTCTGGTCCACAGCGTGAAGCAGCATGAAACATGTTCACATTTCTTCTTCCAGAAGTTGTAAAAGAAGCGCTTTGTGCTCAGCAGCCTGAAGAAAGCAGATGGCATGATAATATCATCTCAGCCCGACATAGTGAGGATCAGGATCAGGAGAAAATGAAGACTGCAGATGCTGGAGATCAGAGTCGAAAAGTGTGGCGCAGGGAAAGCACCGCAGGTCAGGCAGCATCTGAGGAACAGGAGAGTTAACATTTCGGGCATATGCCCTTCATGAGGATGAGCGAGTCCTTTTGTGCCAGTCTGTATGACACGAAGCCCACAGACAGTGCAGCCAACCAGTCGCGCCTGTCCTCTTTCGTGCAGGTCTTCAATATCAGTACGCAGGAGAAGCTGGACTAAACGTTATCTCTGGATGAGCTGATCAAGGCCTTTGAGGCATTGAGTCATAGCATGGAAACAGACCTTTCGGTCAAACCCGTTCATGCCGAACCGATATCCCAACCCAACCTAGTCCCCTGAAGCGACAGCTTACCAGCCAAGTTGCATATGGCTCTGTGGGACTTGATTGGCCAGGACCTGCTGGAGGTGTACACCAGTATGCTTCTGTCAAGTAGCATGCACAAAGCCATGAGGAAAGGTATTATCACCCTCGTTTACAAGTGGAAGGGGGAAAGAGGGTGGAAATTAGAAATTAGCAATTAATTTCACTGCTGAATGCAGACTACAAGAACGAGTCTAAGGTCACTGTCAACCAGGTCAGGTCTGTTCTGCACTCTAATTAAACCTGTGCTGCACCAGGCAGGGCAATCTCTGAGAGCCTCAGAGGACAGTGGGATGGACACCTGCCTCATCAGTCTGGACCAGGAAAGGGCCTTTGACAGTATATCGCACATATATATGTGGGACATGCTCTCCAAATTGGACTGGGGGGGGGGTGGTGAAAAAGAATTTGCAACAGGATCCAACTGCTCTACACCAACATTGTTAGTGCATTCTTAATCAATGGGTGGGAATCAGAAAGCTTGCCAACCAGGCCTGGAGTAAGGCAGGGCAGGTTACTTTCTCTGGTCTTGTGTGTGTGTGTGTTTGCTGAGTCCATCAGGAAGGATGCAAGTCTGGGAAGGCAGCAGAGACCTGTGGATCAAAGCCTCCTTGTATATGGACGATGTCACCATTTTCTGCTTTGATCTGCAGTCAGTGGGCAGACCCATGAACATCTGCGACCAGTTCAAACTGGCCACTGGCACCAAGGTAATTTGAGGCAAGAACGAAGCCATGTTCTTTGGGAACTGAGCTGACTGATCATTTATCCCCTTCACCATCAGAACAGATTATCTGAAGGTGCTGGGAATATGGTTGAGGGTTGGGTGGTGCACAAAGTCTTGGGAAGAGTGCACTGTCAAAGTGAAACAGAAGCTGGTCTTTTTTGGTAGCACTGCTTTCTCTCCATTGTGGGTGAAACCCTGGTCATCAAGTGTATTCTCCAAGGCACAGGTCTGACCCGTTCCATGAAATCATGCTCCTGCAGTCACCCAAGCCATCTTCTACTTCTTCGGCAGGTTTAAGATGGACTGCGTCTGCAGGGACCCCAAGTACAAAACCCTGGATGGCCAGAGGAATGTTCCCAACATCATCCTCATCCTTTGTGTGCAGCAGCATCAAGCTGTACACAGACCCTCGATACGCAAACACCAAGTCTCACTAAGTACTGAGGTTCTACCTGTCCTTGGTATTGCGAAAGGTGGGACTGGTCTCACCGCTGTGGAATGCTCCAAGTAGGTGGACCTTTCTGTATCACCTGTGCTTTGCAGTGAAATTTGCAAAGAGAAGCACCTTTGACCACAACTCCATCAAGAAGTGGTCAGAACACAGTGTCCCTGAGACCCTGTGAGAAAAGGACAGGATGGATCCTGAGCAGACTGTCAAAGTCATTGGGCAGAATGCTTCATCACCAACAAGACATGGCATGGCTGGTGATAAGAAGGGCACTAGCCATCAGATCCTTCATGTACCCTTGGTCGGTCTGTGCCACCACAAGCTGCTCTTGAAGCAGCTGCGAAAGGAGTGAGACTGTCACACGTACGTCTCCTTCTAGAATGTGCCTTTGCGAAGGAAGTCTGGAGGAAGATGCAGTGATTTTTGTCGAGGTTCGTCCCGAGCAGCTCCGTGACACAGGGCTCTGTGCTGTCTGTTTCCCCGAGACACACACCGAGACAAACGTCGACTGTGCCTGGAGGACCATCAACTCCGTGAATGACACTCATGGTCTGCCTGAAACTTGTTGATCAAGTGTTCCAGACTGGCACATTCCATGGTTCAGGACTACATGCTGAGGCACACACTAAAGCTTAGGACAGCTCAGTGGGGAAAGGGCTGAAAATGTGTTGCTGGAAAAGCGCAGCAGGTCAGGCAGCATCCAAGGAGCAGGAGAATCAACATTTCGGGCATGAGCATTTGGGCATTTCATGCCCAAAACGTTGATTTTCCTGCTCCTTGGATGCTGCCTGACCTGCTGCACTTTTCTAGCAACACATTTTCAGCTCTGATCTCCAGCACCTGCAATCCTTACTTTCTCTCAGTGGGGAAAGGCCACTGTCTGAGGTCTTCCTGAAGTTAACTGGGAGTACATTCAGTTATCGGAACCTCCTAGTGCCTCAATGCAGGTAAATATAGTCTTACATGTGGAAGAGATGTCTTAGGGTTGTTTGGATACAGTCAAACTCCAATGCTTATTTGTTTCCTTGATACACTACTAAACAGAACTGCACGTGACTGTGTATATATACAAAGATAATTTTAATGAATAAAGTATAATTCTGAAATTTAAAAAATCAAAGCCTTGACCTTCTGTTCCTGCGGGTGAATATTAAATGGATAATCCCTAGTATGTCACCAAGAATTGATACTTTATGCATAGATATTAAGTTGACATTGAGCAACTAATTCACATGTCAAGGTACCAAAGCGATCCCTCTTTTACCCCCAGAATATCCACAAAATTTCACATGGTGAACCTTAATCCTTTTTTCTTCTCTGTAATCCATGGACAATAATTTAAATGCTAGCATGACTACTGGGGTGAATACTGGTGATGTGTGCTGAGGTTAGCTAATAAACTCAGAAGATTGATTTGAATATATATTATCATATGCACTGAGACACAGTGAAAAGCTTTGTTTTGCAAGCAATTCAGGCAGACCACAGAGTTAAGTAAATAATAGGTAAACAGCGGCAAAAACAAAAACACAGGTCCAGGTGAATGTTAAGAGTTTGAAAGTCCATTCAATGTTCTAACAACAGTCGGGTAGAAACTGTTTCGGAACCAGCTGGTGCGTGTGATAAGACTTCTGGACCTTCTCCCTGATGGTAGACGTTGCAGAAAAACATTTTTCAGGGTGGGACGGATCTTTGAGAATGCTGGGTGACCTTTTCTCGACAGCAGGCCTGGTAGATGGATTCTATAGATAGAAGGTTGGCCTTGGAGATTGTCCGGGCCGAGTTCACCACTCTCTGTAACCTTCTCCGATCTTGAATGGTACAGTTGCCATTCCAGGTAGTGATACATCCAGATAGAATGCTCTCAATGGCACACCTATAAAAGTTAGCAAATTTCCTCAGCTGCCTGAGGAAGAAGAGATATTGTTGGGCCTTTGTAACCAATGCGGCCACATGAAGAGTCCAAGAAACCTTGTTGTGAATGACCACTCCCAGGAGTTTGACATTCTCCACTTGTTCTACCTCTGTGCTACTGATGTGTAGGGGGGCATGAGTAACATTCCGCCAAAAAAGTCAATAAATGAGTTCCATGGTTTTGCTGGCATTTAGAGCTAGGTTCTTCTCAGTGCACCTTTTTTTCCAGGTCTTGCACCCCCCCCCCCCATCTATAGTCTCTGTTTCATCCCAATCGGAGATTTGACCGACTATGGTGTCGTCATCAGTGAACTTGTAAATGGCGTTAGTCTAGTAGTTGGCGACGCATTAATGAGTATACAGTAGTGGGCTGAGTACATACCCCTGGGGGGCTCCAGTGTTGAGTGTAGGTGAGGATGAAATATTGTCCCCAGTCTTCACTGATTGTGGCCTGTGGGTCAGGAAACTGAAGATCCAGTTGCAGAGAGTGAGGCTTAGTCCAAGATCACTAAGTTTAGTAATCAGTCTTGAGGGGATAATAGTGTTGAAAGCTAAACTGTAGTCAATGAGTAGGATTCTTATAAATCTGTTCTTGGTATCAAGATGCTCAACGGAGGGGTGAAGGGCAAGTGATATGGCATCTGACGTGGATCTGTTGGTCTGATAGGCAAATTGGAGTGGGTGAAGAGTAGTGGGGAGGCTGGAATTGATTAATGCCATGTCCGGCCTTTCAAAGCACTTCATGACCACCGAAGTTAGGGCCACTGGGCGGTAGTCATTGAGACATGCTGCATGAGCCTTCTTAGGCACAGGGATGATGTTGGCCCTCCTGAAACAGGCAGGAACAGTGGACATGGAGATTGTTACAAGAACTTTATCATGTACAGGATCACAAAATCTGATCTGGCTTTATAAACTGAACCCTTAAGTAAGCTATCCATTTTTTTTGCTTAATGTGGCAGTGTAATAGAATGATAGGGAAAATAAATCACAGTCATTTTTAATTCAGCACAAGAAATGCCAAATGACTCTTACAGGAGCAGTCAAACATTAGCTTCAGTTCAAGAGTTTCAAATTTGCAAGCTGTGGGCATGTCTGCTCGATAATCTAATTATGTGAGCGCTGACTGGAATTCAGGCAGCATCTCCTAATGAATGAATTTATTCAGATTGGCGGGCAAGGCTAGGCTACAGGTCAGAATCGGGTAACTTAGACAGACAGAAGGGTTTTTGTAAATTTTGATTTAAAAAAAGAACTACTAGGAAAAGAAACCCAAGAATGTCAGATTCTTCTCTGCATGTAACAGTTTGGAACACCACATGAGAGTGTCCAACAATGAAATCACTTCTTTAATATGCGAACACAGAGAAAAGAGTTATTGAAGGAAACCAATTCTAGTTGAAAGTTTTGGCAGTGACTCATCAGATTTTGTGTGCTTATATCCAAGCACTAATAAGCAACTAAAATAAATATGACCACTAGTACAGGGTTTAGCTTGAAATGGCTATCTGCAGTCAACATTTTCACAATGAATCCCACTGACACTATACCCAGTATATAACATGTCCAAAAATGAACTGTGTATCTCCATGGATGGACAGGGACTAAATCATGACTCAACTTAACATATTTAGAGAGTGTTTCAAGATAGAATTTCGTCCTTTAGGAAAATCAGAAGAGAACAGTAGCCAAAATCCAAACCCATAAACAGCCTACTGATCAGATTTGGTGGATATATGTGGAATGCTATTGTCACATTATTCCAGACCTTGGTGTTTGCCCAATCATGTTCTACAGCACAGTACCACGCAGCTATGTGGCAATGGTTATCATGTATACATCATGTTGCCATCAACTAAATGCAACAATACAATGGAACATTCCAGTCAATAATCAACACTCGCTATCCTGTCATTGCAAACATCAGTTGTCCACACAATGCTGGCTTATGAGAACAAGCAAGCTGGTTGAAAATAACAATGCTGCACCTCACTTCACTGAATCACATAAGTGTTATGACACAGATGCAGGCCATTAAGCCACTGTATCTGCAGTGGCAATCCAAACGAGTATCACTTAGTGTTATTCTCGTTCCTTTTCCTCATACTCTTGCAACTTACTGCACGGGATAAATCTTTGTGTTAATGGTTTAAAATTAACAAAGGGAGTTTACCCCATGTCATAACACATGCAATAGAACAAAGAACATTACAGTGGAGTACACGCGCTTCGGCCCTCAACGTTGCACCGAGCTGTGAAACCAATCAGAAGCCTATATAACCTCCGCTGTTGCATTTTCATCCATATGTTTAGCCAATGACCATTTAAATGCCCTTAAAGTTGGCGAGTCTACTACTATTGCAGGCAGGGCATTCTATGCCCTTACTACTCTCTGACATCTGTCCTATATCTATCTATCTATCACTACTCAATTTCAAGCTATGTCCCCTCCTGCTAGCCATCACCATCCGAGAAAAACGGTTCTTACTGTTCACCCTATCTAACCCTATGATTTTCTTCAATAAGAAATGAGTTATCATTGCATAAAAAGAGGATTATATATGTACACAATGCAGTGGAACACACATACATGGTTCTGCAAAAATTGAGAACTCAGTTCATTCATGAATATATTTTAAAACTATTGTAAAAACATGTTTCTATTATTTGTTCAACAAAACTACTGAGTGATCAACCAACAGCCAGTCTCCATTGCTCCAACCAAAATGGATGCTCATGATACAGCAGAAAATCCAAAACCTAGATGCAATCTCCAGGTTTTAAAAGAAACCTGTGTACGTCAAATGCTAAAAACAATTTGTAATTGAATTTCAACAATGCAAACGGCATTAGAATTTGACCAAGATCACAGTTTGTAAAATATAAATTAAATTACAAGCAAATTTCCAGTTGTAAGAAGGATTAAGAGTACAAAGCTGATGCCAGAACATACTTTCTTCAAGCAGGAAATATAAATCTTTAAAAAAGGAAAAAACAGCTGACAGGAACTTTCGCCAAACAAAATACTAGAAGTTGAACTCTGCGCATGAAGTTTTAAATTTCAGAAACAAGTTTCTTCTTGGCCAAAATTTAACTGAACCAGTAACTTGAAGGTAAGTTCCCTCCCTCTCTAAAATGGAAAACGTGACCTTTGTAAAGGTAAAACACAAAAAGAAATTTCTTTTCATCCATGTGAGGTATGTCAAATCTGGGCAATTCAGCAACAGTGCTAGCATCAACCACATCCCATTTCAAATCCAGCACAGGAGAGATAAGAAAGTTCCTTTTATGCTATTACACCAAGTTATATTTTGAATTGCAATGTGTCCAAGAAATTTTGTTTTTACCTGCTCCATTTTGAAAATGTGCTGATTGAAGTAGTACTGAAGCCGCTCATTAGCAAAGTTGATACAGAACTGTTCAAAGCTGTTGTTCTCATAGTCCTCAAAGCCAAAAATATCAAGTACACCAATGGAAAGAATCTACAAAAGCAAGTGCATTTATTACTATCAATATGCTGATCACTCAAAAGCCTATGTGTCTTTTTGATGGTCTGTATATAAAAGGATGACATGAAATAAAGTGAAAATAAACATTTAAGATGATTCTCATGTCATATCTGGTTGAGTTACCAGCTTCACCACAATCAAATCAAGAGTTACTGTAATTAGCATTTTTAAATTTAGAGAATTCCACCTTATAAGCTAGCATTTGTGAAACCATGATTTGGTCCAGTCATAATAAAATCAGAATAACTGCAGCACCAGAGGAGGGCATTCAGCCTGTTAAAATTATGTTGGTTCTCCACAACAGCAATTTAGCTTCTACCATTTTCCTATCCTTTCTCCATTGTGCTGCATAGTTTCACCTTCAGGTGCTTATCCAATTTCCATTTGAAAAGCATGATTAATTCTGCCTTCACTACCCTTTCAGGCAGTCTATGCCCAGTTTCAACCACTCACTATGTAAAAATCATTTTTCCAATGTGCCTTTGGTTGCTTTGTAAACTTCAATCTGTGCCCTCTGGTCTGTAAACCTTCTGGGAACAGTTAGTTCCTGTTCACTGTGGTCAGCTCCCATACAATTTTGAGCACAATCAAGTGTTCTTGCAACCCTCTCTTTTGCAAGAACAAATTCAAATGTAAGCACACAGTTGAAGTCTCCCACCCATGAAAAGGTTTCTCATGAATCTATTCTGTCCCCTCTACAACGCCTTCACATCCCTCCAAAAGTGAGTAACCAAAACTGCGCAGGATTCTGTTTCAGACCAATGCAGTAATTTATCGGGGTTTAGCATAGCTTTCTTGTATTCGATGCCTCTATAAAGCCCAGGATTCCCGATGCCTTTTTAACCATTTCTCACCATTGCTGTGAGCTGCATAGTTTATTTCAATCGTTGAGTTAATATATTCAGAAGAATTACTCATAACTTACCAACATGCTTCTGAGAATCAATGCATAGAATATTCAGGTCAAATACAAGCCCATATCAGTGTTTATGCACCTCACAATCTTCTTTCTACCCCACCAGAATACCCTACTAACCTTTTATCCTTGTGTCTGTATAGCTTTCTGATGTATCTCTGCATCAAATATGTGAATGCAACTCACCTTAATTATTCACTATGGTAACAAGGTCCATACTCTAACCATGCTCTGGGGAAAGATGTTCCATGTAAATTTTCAATCGAATTTAGTAATGAATCACTTAGATTTACGGTCTCTAGTTTCAGTCTCCCACATGAAAAGAAATGCTTTCTCTATGTTGACCTAATCAAACCTTTTCATAATCTTATCTAACTGTACCCAAGCACAAACTGTTGGCTTTAGGAGAAATTTGAAATGAAGTTTCAAAAAAAAAGGCAAGTATCCATCGAAAGATTAATTTAAACTCAACCCAGGAAAACTGGGGTGTGTCGAGAGATACCCAAATTAAGTCATCCAAATTTTCTGAGTCAGCGTTGAAGGATTCAATTCATATGGCACAGTATTCTATTATTGCTTCCTATTAATATAGCCATTCAGTATGTGACAGCGTTCTTTGTTTAGCATTTCATATCCAAATAAAGAGACAAAACTTTGTCCAAGACAAAGCAAGGAAAAGTTGCAAACTGTCCTGAACCATTCATACACTTACCAATGGTAATAGTCTTGTGTATAGGGCGGAAAGCAGTATGGAAAAACAGTTACAATTTATTATGGCTCTATCATTACATACATGAATTTCAGAGATGATCTGGTCAAACTGTTAGTTGAAAACCGGTCTATCAGATTTATTTGATCTGACTCACCTTCTGGTGTTCTTCTAGGTCACGATTGTTAAGGAGTGCATGGTTGATTCGGAATACTATCCAGTCAAATAGGGCACCGTAAAGGGACTTAGCCATGGAGTCACGTACAGTTATTGCCTAAAATAGAACAAATTAGCAATTACAGATGGGCAATATAGAATGTAAATTGAAAACCTTATTGAGTTTTGAGGTAGTTTGTAGCTCAGATTGAGGTTCTGGATGTAAGTTTGCTCGCTGAGTTGGAAAGTTTATTTTCAGACATTTCATCACCATACTAGGTAGCATCTTCAGTCAGCCTGCAGGTGAAGCACTGGTAGTGTAGCCCGCTTTCTATTTATGTGCATGGGTTTCCTTGGGTTGGTGTCATTTCCTGTGGTGACGTATTTTCTTATGGTGATGTTGTTTCCTTTTCTTTTTCTCAGGGGGTGGTAAATGGGATCCAACTCGATACACTTGTTGATAGCGTTCCAGTTGGAATACCATGCTTATCTCTGTTTGGTTGTTTGAGGATGGATGTGTTGTCCCACACGAAGTGATGTCCTTTCTCAACCGTAAGGATACCAGTAAGAGTGGGTCATGTCTTTTTGTGGCTAGTTGATGCTCATGTATCCTGGTGGCTAGTTTTCGGCCTGTTTGTTCAATGTAGTGTTTGTTACAGTTCTTGCAAGGTGTTTGTAAATGACATTAGTTTTACTTGCTGTCTGTCAAGTTCTTTAGCTGCTGCTTTCGTGTGTTGGCGGGCTACCATGATGCCAAGGGGTCGCAGTCATTTCCAAGATGACTTTGATGTAGGAAGAGTGGCTAGGTTTTTTGGACGTATTTTATCTGTTTGCTGGGGTTTGTTGGACTGTGTTCATTGGGTACCCGTTCTTTTTGAATCCACTGTAGAAGTGATTTTCCTCTGCTCTTCGTAATTCCTAATTCACTAAAGAGAAAAACAACAACGAACTGCCATTCCTAAATGTCGCAGTAGAGTGAATAGCCAATGGGGAACTTCAAACTAGCATTGACAGGAAAACAACAAATATGAATCAAATATTGAACTACAGAAGCAATCATTGCAACACCCACAAACGAAGCTGCGTGAGAACACTATTTCAACTGGCCACCACACACAGCAGCAGAGGAACTACCGGTGTGGTCTCATTGCAAATCGTTTCAGAGAACCCAAAGGGATTTTACAAATACATAAAAGGACAAAAGGATAACTAGGAAGAGAATAGGGCCCCTCAAAGATCAGCAAGGCAGCCTTTATGTGGAGCCGCAGGAGTTGGGAGAGATACTAAATTAGTATTTTACATCTGTGTTTACTGTGGAAAAGGACTTGGAAGATATAGAATGTGACATCTTGAAAAATGCCCATATTACAGAGGAGGAAGTGCTAAATGTCTTGAAATGCATAAAAGTGGATAAATCCCCAGGACCTGATCAGGTGTACCCCAGAACTCTGTGGGAAGCTAGGGAAGTGATTGCTGGGCCTCTTCCTGAGATATTTGTATCATCGATAGTCACAGGTGAGGTGATGTAAGACTGGAGTTGGCTAACGTGGTCTCACTATTTAAGAAAGGTGGTAAGGACAAGTCAGGGAACTATCAACCAGTGACCCAAGGGGCAACTTTTTCCACACAGAGGGTGGTGCACTTATGGAATGAGCTGCCAGAAGAAGTGGTGGAGGCTAGTACAATTGCAACATTTAAAAGGCATCCAGGCGGGTATATGAATAGGAAGGGTTTAGGGGGATATGGGCCTGGTGCTGACTGGTGGGACCAGAGTGGGTTGGGATATCTGGTCGGCATGGACAAGTTGGATTGAAGGGTCTGTTTCCATGCTGTACATCTCTACAAGTCTATGGCATCTCTGGGACACCCGCACCTACCAATCCCACCGCCCCATGGCTGAACACTTCAACTTCCCATCCCATTACACCAAGGACATGCAGGTCCTGGGCCTTCTCCACTGCCAAACCATTACAACCATTCCCTCCATGACTCTCTCATCAGGTCCAAACCTCCCCCCACCACCACCAGCCACACCCCACTCCAGGCACCTTGCCCTGCCACCACAGGAAGTGTAAAACCTGGACCCACACCACTCCCCTCACCTCCATCCAAGGCCCCAAGGGATCCTTTCACATCTGTCAGAAATTTACCTGCACCTGTACCAATGTCATCTACTGCATCCATTGCACCCAGTGTGGTCTCCTCTGCATCAGGGAGACAGAACACCTTCTTGTGAATCATTTCAGAGAACATCAAGGGGCACCCACACCCACCAAACCCACCACCCTGTGGCTCAATATTTCACCTCCCCTCCCACTCTGTCAAGGTCATGCAGGTTCTGGGCCTCTTCCACTGCCATACTGTGACCCCACCCCCTTTGCCCAAACGCCACCCCCTTCCATTTATCTCTGAGCACCAACCCACAAACCTTATTCCTGTTGAAGGGCTTATGTCCAAAACATGGAGTCTCCTGCTCCTCGGATGCTGCCTGCCCTGCTGTGCTTTTCCAGCAGCACACTTTTAACTCTGATCTCCAGCATCTGTTGTCCTCACTTTCTCCTTCAGAACTCACCACAACAATAGATGGAATTTAAATTCAACGTAAAGTACCTGGAATTGAAAACTAGACTGAGTGGAAACTATCACTGTCTGTCTTAAAAACCCATCCAGTTCACTTCGATCTGAATTTTCAATGCTGATACAGTAGTAACATCCCTACGTCTGGGCCAACAACTCTTGGTACAAGTCCAACACCATGAGTTGTTCCATCTGCAGCCTACAATCATAACGGCTGATAAATCAGTCCAAGAGTCCTTCCACCTATTCCCCAAAGGGGAAAAAAAGCAAGTGAAGACGTGTTTTATAAAAAAACTTAAGAGACACACAAGAGTTCAGTACAGCCAGGTGATAAATACCCATAACAGTGCACTCTGAATGAGTTTATATCCAAAATAAAGGCTACTTTGGATTTGTCCTACACCAACATGCCATTTGGACTAAAGCTCCGAATGTGGGATAGACAACATGCTACATGCAGTAAATGCATTACTTTCTATTTACCTCAGATAGTCTATAGGGCAGAATAAGTCTCTCTCCAACTGTCACAGTCTTCCTGGTAGTCAGTGCTTCAAACAGTGCATCTTCTTTAACCTAATTAAAGAGCAGTGAATTTCAAAATGAGTGATATTACAGAGACTTTATGCTCTATAGTGTTAATCGTAGTTGGGTATTAATGTAGCTTTAAATCTTCATGGTAGGTTTTTAATTAAAAGAACTCTTAAGTTTCATGATGGATCGGGAAGTATTTGGCAAATTCAATTTTCTTTCCTGACTGAAAGAGTTAAATTTTCTCTTTACCAAAAACAGTCTTTTCTGCAATCAGAAAATAGTGAAAATCATTGCGCTTATGCAAACACTTTCAACAGTATTCACTTTACAGTATGATCTTCTTGTCCAAGCAAGAAATAAACAGACATAGCAATTCTGACCTCATGTCCTTCCACAATTCTGCAACTAGCAGCCATGCTTTCAGCTTCTGAGGCCCTGAAGTTCTGGCATTTCCTCCTGAAACTTCTCCAATTCTGAAAATGTTCTTTCCTCTTTTAAGGCATTTCTTAAATCCTATCATTATCAAGGTTTTTGGTGATCTGCCTCAATACCTTAATGTGTGGCTTGGTGTAAAATTATGTCCAATTACGCTCATAAAGAACTTCAAGAACTTTTTGTCAAATGTGACGTAAAAGTAGTTGTTACTGCTAAATACACAAAGTGTGGCTCGTTCTTTTCAATAACAACATGAAATGTACATGTACATAGTGCTATATGCTGTGGGTTGAGGCAAAAAATGTATAATTTTGGGCTTTTCTCAACTAGGAACTATGGTATAAACAAAAATGAATTACCTGTATATTCCTTTCAGGGAAAGAATTTAACAATTTAACAGAGAATGGAGGTTATTATGATACAGCAATGAATTGATAAGATGAATAGATGCACTACCTCCAGAAGCTCCGAGACAATGGGCAACACTTCTGGGTTGCAAATGTCGACTGAATCATCTCGGTAAGTCTTCTTTTTGTACTTTATATTCCCAAGTTGTAAAATTGCAGACAGGAGACAAAATATCCTGAAATTATAATGACATTAAAATTATTTAAATTGCATCTAAAACCCTAATTACATAGAACCTTCTAACTATTATAGAACATCAAACTTGCAATAAACAAGAGAAGAAAACATCTCTAATAACTGGACAAATTTTTATAAACATCTTAGGTTTATAAAATTTTATTTTTTCTCCATGGTGATTGCACAATTTGTCTCCAAAGGTGCATTTTAGCCATAATACTGCAATCAAAAGAGCCAAAATGTTACTGTGAAGCAGATAGTAAACGTTAATATTACAGTTTCAGAAAAATACAAGGCAACACAGTGAGTTACTATGCCCTGGTAATCCATTAGCTGCTTAACAATGTATGATAAGCTTCTGAACCATAGATTTAACGTTAGTTTTAATGGGATAAATAGCATTTCAGACTTTCTTGTATCGACAAGCTATGAAAAGTTCTCTTTGTCTTCAAACGGAATAGTATCAATTTGAACAATTAAAACTGGCATTATTTCAGCCAAAACTTAAGTCCATAAGAGAAAGGAACTGAAATAGACCATCCAAAACTGCTTCACCATTCAATTAGATCAAGGTTGATCTAATAATACAATTTCTTTTTCCTGCCTTTTGCCAATAACCCTCGATCCCTTTCTTGTTTAAAAGTTTGAATGCTCAAACTTGAATGTACTTAGACTCATCAGATCGATGCAGTAGAGAATTCCACAAATTCACTACCCTCTGCAAGAAGAAATTCCTCATATCTGTCTTAAATAGGATTACAATTTCTGGTCCTAAACTCTCCCACAAAGGGAGACAACCTCTCTACGTCTTCCCCAACAAGTCCCCTAAAAATCATGCACATTTCAACAAGGTCACCTCTCATTCTTTTAAACTCCATCAAGTACAGGTCGAAGATGCACAAATTCTCCTCATATCACTGTCCCTCCATCTCCAGGATCAACCTTGTGAACTTTCTCCAGATTGCCACCAATGCCAGTTCATCTTTGCTCAGCTAAGGGAAAATCAAAACTGTTCACAGTATTCCAATTGTGGTCTGACTAGTGCCTTGATTATTATTAGCAAGACCTGTTTTTAATCCTCCTTTCAACATGAAATAAAGGCCAACATTCTATTTACTGTCCTATTTACCTGAACTTGTATGCTAGCTTTGTGTGATTCATTCACAAGCACTCCCAAATCTCTATGTGCTCCATTTAAATAATGCTCAGTTCCTCTGTTCTTTCTGCCAAAGTGCATAATTTCTCATTTTCTCACTTTATATTCCATCTGTCAAATGTTTGTCCCCTCACTGAACCTGTCTATATCCCTTTGCAGACTCTATGCATCACCTTTATTACTTGTTTCCCACCTATTTTTGAGAGTGCGTGGATGACAGGCATTCACTATCTTTCAAGTCATTAACATGTATTGCAAATAACTATGACCCCAACACTCATGCCTATGAGATTTCAGTAGTTACATGTTGCATGAAATCCCGGTCCTATCTAAACAAGGAGCAATTCAGAAAGTCAAAGTCACGTGCAAGATATGATGGTAGAGACTAAGGATTCAGTTCCAAAAATTAAAAGGATAAATAACAGAATTCTTCAAAATCCCTGCCACCAGATATTTCAGTCTGTTTCTTAAGACATCTTCACCAGCTTTAATTCTATGACATTTCACTATATTCACAATAAATCTGCATTAAATGATTTTAAAAAATGACCAAAACAATCTGGACTCCTGCGACATTAAAAAAAACCTGGTTTATTTTCTGTGACCTATCAATGCCTGGCTGGTATCAGTAACATTCTTTCAAAATAGAATCAATTATTTTAAACTTCTAACAAGTGAAGTTGTACACCTGCATCACATCTAAAACACAATTTACCTATATTTAAGTACCACAATCATTGGGAGCATAACTGCAAATAGCTCTTTTGCTCATGATTCTTGAGGGCCAGCTTGTTTGACAACTTATCTGGTTTAAGTCAGGCACACCAGACTTTTCAAACAGTATCCCTACATCTAGTATTTGGTGTGCTCCAGCAGGGTGCACTTCCAGCAATCTTTTCCAAAATTCACAGTTATGCTTTGTGGCTACTTCACTCCATCCCCTTCTCCATTCAACAAGTATACAAACTATGCTTTTGTCCCCAGCCCTGTTCGTCAAAAGAAAGCTGGCTAAATTCAAAAATTCCACTTCATCATTATAGAATGTGCTTGATTTTGTTCCACTGATTTCAAACAATCAAAAAACAACTGACCAGGTCATACACTGACAGCAATCTGCTCTCTCAGTTTACTACCCAGACAGCCAAGTTCAAAATTAATCCTAATGATTTTCTTGTTGCAAGTTCTCCTGTACGTCACCTAAACTGCTCTACAAACATTATGAGAATGGCAGCAATTTACTGCAGACATCATGTTCTCAGACAACATCTTATGGCTTAGTGTTAATCCTTGATGATGGTCAGCCTCAAGAATCAAGATGGAATTCCTTTTATACTCCTTAGCCTTGCAACTCTAATCACATTCTAATTGAGGCAAACTTCTGCATCCCGGCTAAGTGTTTAATTCAGCAGGATTAAGGATAAATTCTGGGACTTGGGAGTAATCATATGAAAATGAAGGCTCTTGTGGGACAGTGATAGCATCTCTACCTCTGAACAAGGACTGCTGGATTCCACCCACTCCAGAGGTATGCATTCTTTTCCTGGAACAGATTGGTTAGAAATATATCCATCATGAAAAAGCTACAGCTTTTTAAACCAAGCTGTTTAATCAAAACCATAACACTACATCTAATAATTTGCTCCCATGTAAAACATCTCTGTGTTACAAATCCATTCAGCATGTTTCTGGTATTCCAGGTATCGCATCTTACCGTTTGCGTGTCTTAGGCAGGAATCCAACCATTTCCATGGCTAGTTGTAAGCGCTCAAAGTCATGTTTCAGATCCTCGCCCTCAACAGAAAAACTGTCCTGTTAAAGTTTGAAGGAAAATAATGTTGTCAGAAAGAATTTGTATAATTTTATCATTGACTTTCAGCCTCTCTCCCTGAGGATATTTACTCTTCTCTGCAATAACCTTCAAACTTATTAGTCATCCTCTTATACTTCTGCCTGTTCTTTAGGGGAGGGTCTCAACACTGCACATTACAGGCTGTTTCGCAGCAGATACCATTAAAACCAAGCCCATTCCAGTCCTTACTCAATATATATAATTACAGACTTGAAAGAAAGATCATTAGGTGATGCTTAGAAATGGAAAACCTATTCACTATTCTCTTCCTCTGTCCCTTCATGCCCCATCAGCTTCCAGCTCATCCAGACCCAGGTTATGCCTGGTTCACAGTGCTCAACTGTTCATTTTTGAAAGACATATGCATCTATCTTTACAGCACAGTGATTAAAAGGATGAATCGGATTTTCACCTTTTCCCAATAATAAGGAATATAATATACTGGATTCAAGAATAAGATCGTGGTTCCAGCTTTGAGGTTGGTTTAACTGTTGATAAAAACTGACTGAAAATGTAAATTACTCTAGTCATAAATCTTAGAAGCAAAGCAAGTGCATGCCCATCAGAAGATAAACTGTATCACAGGACATAGAAGACTGAGTCTTTAAATTTGGAACCAACAAAGTTTGGTACATAATTTGAAGTGGCAGGGTGATTTTTTTTGGAATTAATCTTGCACTTGGACTAATACAATCAGAAGCTAATTCCAGCCCCTACAATTTGCAAGCACTCAAATTGCTGCCAGAGACAGCTCAAAATATAGTTTTAATGTATAATATGAATATATAATATTGAAAAATAATATAATTTGAAATATAATAAATTCTGTAAAGAATATAAGAGGAACTGATGAATAAAATTCAAAGTCATAAAATGCAGCTGAGCAATGGTCACCCAGTGATTGCATCAACATAAAAACAACTTCACTGATAGAGCTGCAGGCTTGTGAAGTCATTCTGTTGAAACACCCAGCAAATAAGGTTGCTTCATAGTAGTGATTTACTGTCTCAGTGTCTAACTATTAGGCTGATCTAAGAGTTGTTGGAAATTACATTATGAGCAAATGCAACTCTAAAGGTATAAATTCAATTCAAGCAAATGATTTTGCCTCCTTTGCAACAGTCCCACAACGAAACTTAGAATGAGGAAACACAAGATCAAACCTAATGGGAAAAGTTCTTGCCTCAATGATGCTTCATATTTTTAAAACACATGCCTTCAGAAGTTGAAAGAGTTTTCAAAGAATGCCAAAAATATGAAAATAGGTGGTTATCTGAAAAGATCACAGCTGGAGAAAATCTGATCCTGTAGGTTATGACAGCTTCAGATGTTTCCATTTGAACCTCATACAATATAGAACAGTCTCCCTCCTACTTCAGGCAGCATCTGGGGAGCAGGTGAATCGACGTTTCGGGCATAAGCCTTCCCATTCCTGGCAAAGGACTTATGCCTGAAATGTCGACTCTCCTGCTCCTCAGATACTGCCTGATCTGATATGCTTTTTTAGCATCACATTCCTGACTCTGACCTTCAGCATCTCAGTCCTCACTTTCTTTCTCCTACCTTGGCAAACATCCAAGCCATTAACACTTTCAACTGGCAATACTGTTAACCTCTAATGGACAAAGTTTTGTGGTATCATCCTCTTGTTAACAAAAACACACGTTTGCATAGCATCTTTCATGATCTTGGGAAATCTCTTATGAGTCAATTAAGCATTAAATTTTTTTAAGCAAACAGGGCAGACAATTAAGACACAGAAAAGTCCCCATGCAATAATCAGGTAAATGGTCAATTAATCCATTCTAGTTAAGTGAGATGGCAGATATATTTTGGGCAGCAAGACTTTTTTGTGTCTCTATAGATAATGTAGTGGGATCTTTTGTCAACAGACAGAAGATAATTTTAGTGGCTCACTCAAAATAAGACAACTTTAAAAGTACCACAACAGCTTTTGCCCAATATTGTCCAAAAGATTGAGTGGGATACCTAAAATCCAGAGTGAGGGCAAGTTAAGAAGAGCTATAGGCTTTGCAAATCCAAGTGTCTTCTAGGCATTGTGTGGAAAAAAGCAATGATCCTGCAGTTCAGGGATAAGAGTCAGCGATTTAAGCCAAATATAAGATCAAGTCAGGTATTTGACAGAGCCAAGATTACTTCAAGATGAAGGCAAAAAAGATCGGGAAGGAGGGGGATACTTTTGCAAAAACTTTCTACTTATTTTCAGTTGCTTTTAAGGTTGAGAAAACAATGCTGCCAGAAATACCAGAGAAAAAACAAAATCAGTTTCCAATTCAAGATGTTCGCTTGTTACTGTTTTTTAAGTGGTTGCCAACACTTAGTAACTGTCTGAGTTGCCCTCAGAATGCACTTATCATGTGTACTGTGGTTGAACAGGTATCCTCTAATGTGGTGCCAGGGAGGAATCCAAAAGGGTAATTCTGGGGAAACCCCAAAGATCAAACCCACAACAATGCAAATCGACTGAATATCAAAAAAGCAATCGCACTTGGATTCATTTGCAGTATGCAATGTTTATGTTGTATGAGTTCACAATCTTGGGAAAAGAGGCAGTCAAAGACTCAGCCATTAGTTGAAGAGTGAAAATGCCTGCTTAATGTTATGACGTGGAGATGCCAGTGTTGGACTGAGGTAAACAAAGTTAAAAATCACAACAGCAGGTTATAGTCCAACAGGTTTATTTAGAAGCACCAGCTTTTGGAGTGCTGGTCCTCCATCAGGTAGCTGTGGAGCAGGATCACAAAACAGAATTTATAGCAAAAGTTCACTGTATCATGCAACTAAAACGATATACTGAACAAGCACAGATGCTGTTAAGTCTTTCATCTTTTAGAATGGGTTTGAGGTTCATTAATATGTAAAGCCCAGAACTACTTTTAAGTCACATCCTCAAGATAACTTAAGGTTTTTACTGAAAAAAAAGGTGACATCTCAGCTCAGGCAATGCTTTAAATGTGTGAAGTCGGGAGATTCAAGATGGCTGCAACCCAGGTGGTCTGAGTCTGCAGTGCTCTGCCTAAGACTCGGGCAAAGTGAGGTATCCACCTTCACCTCACCTTTTAAACCACTCAAGATAGCTTTTGCACAGCACTCATAGTCATTTTGCATCAAACTTTAACAGTTTGGTGCTTTTTTAAAAAATGACTAAAGGCAAAAACTCCCGCAGTTCGCGACAGGCAGGGAGCCCTCCCCCACCCCCTCCCGCAGCAGCAGGGACATCCATGGCCACCTTAGGGGACTTCCCTGCAGAGACGAGCCTGATCTCAGAGATCATCAAACTCCTGGAGAAGATCAACACATCCATCGAGGAAGCCCGGTCCAGGTGGGAGTCGATCTTGGTCATGCTGCAGAAGCATGACCGAGATTGAAAAACTCGGGCAGCGTGTCGGAGGGGCAGAGCAATGGGCCACGGCCTCGGAGACTGCTGCTGAGTCATCCGTGGGTCAGGTCCGGGTCTGGAGCGGTGGGTCTGGATCCTGGAGGAGCACATTGATGACCTTGAGAATCAGGGTCGTTGGAAAAATATTCGGTTGCTGGGCCTTCCCGAATGGGAGGAGGAAGGCCAGCCTGTGGATTTCTTGGAGCAATGGCTCCCACAATTATTGAAGTTGGAGTCGGGACCGGGCCAGATACGGATGGAGTACGCCCATGATGTACAAAGGCTCCAAGATAATACTGTTTCAGGACTTTTTTTGCAGTCGTGGTCCTCAAGAGGAGGGCATTTGATGAGGCGAAGAAGCGTTTGAGAGACTTAAATATTCAATACTCTATGTGATATCAGGCAACGCTGTGCTTCAGTCGTGGAGGATCTGTATATAACTTTGAATCACCGGAGAAAGTAAAGGAATCCCTGGACCCTCTCAAACAGACTGCAGGACTTGAACTATATGGATAACGACTTCATTTTGCAACCCCCCCCCCACCTTGCTTACTCTTCTTTCTTTCTCCACCACCCATCCTTCCCTGCGGCAGGGGTGTCCCTTCTATAACTTGTGCAGCTTATTTGATTTTTGGGGGAGTTTTATTTTTTGAGTGGGGTTTTCTCTCTTTTTTCCTATTTAGTTGCCTAATACTTGCTGGGATTGTAATTTTCTAACTTTTATATATTTCTATTATGTATTGTTTATTAAACATATCTAGGTGGGAGGAGGGGTGGGTCACTCACTGTTAACTCCTGTTTTATAAGACACTTAAATTTATTTACTCCATTTTGTAATGCCTGGGCCAAGGACAGGGCCTTAGCTGGGAGAGGTTATGGTGGGGTTATTGGAAGGTAGTAATGCCCCCTGGGAGCAAGGGGGAAAGTCTCCTTTCAAATATGTTTTGTGTTATTTTCACTTAGGAGTAGTTCTTCATTGTGTTGATTTAGCTGTTTTAAAGAATTCTTTTTTATGTGAGTTTTTTTATGGTCTTCATTCAATGTCTTTTGGGTGGGGTTCTCCCTCCTGGAGGTGGGGGGGGGGGGGGGTCTGCCTGGATGATCATGGCTAGCCAATCGATTAGATGCTGCACCTGGAATGTCAAGGGGAGCCTTTCGCCAATCAAAAGAAAAATATATTATTAAGTCTTAAAAAAGAAAGGGGTGATGTAGCTGTTCTACAGGTGACACATCTACTTGATAAGGAACACTTGAAGTTGCAACAGGGTGGGTTTGGCCAGGTGTTCTTTTCATCTTTCAGCTCAAAAAGTAAGGGATTAGCCATTCTTATTCGGAAGAATCTTCCTTTCCAAATGTTAAGCCAGATAAAAGATGAGTCTGGTTGGTATATATTGATCAAAGCCCTAACATACGGAAAGGAATATGGGATTTTGAATCTTTATTCTCCCCCAGCATACCTTTTTAAATTTTTAACAGAAGCGTTCTCCAAGTTAATGGATTTTGGGTCCGTCATACAATTATAGGGGGAGATTTTAATTGTATTATTGACCCAGAGAGGGATAGGATACCTAGGAGCACTGTGGGCATATCTCGGAGATCTAGGCAACTGGCAGATCTGAACAAGGAGCTAGGACAAGATGATGTGTGGAGGTGTCTTCATCCCCAGAGTAGAGACTTTACTTTCTTTTCTAACAAATGCCATACCAGAACTGATACGTTTTTTTGTCCCTTCGACCCTTTTGAATTTGTTACTGTCTTGTAAAATAGGTAATATAACTACTTTGTGCAGTCCTTGCATGCGATTTGCAGTCCTTGCAAAATCAATGTAGTGTACAAAATCCCATGCAAGGACTGCACAAAACACTACATAGGACAAACAGGAAGACAGCTAACGATCCGCATCCATGAACACCAACTAGCCACGAAACAACACGACCAGCTATCCTTAGTAGCCACACACGCAGATGACAAGCAACATGAATTCGACTGGGACAACACTACTATTATAGGACAGGCCAAACAGAGAACAGCCAGGGAATTCCTAGAGGCATGGCACTCATCCACAGATTCAATCAATAAGCACATCGACCTGGACCCAATATACCGACCACTACAACGGACAGCTGGAACTGACAACGGGAAGCGACAGATTCAAACCACTACAAATGCCGGAGAAAAGATCACAGAGGCGCTTCACAGAAGGCTCCCAAGCACTGAGGATGTCACCTAGACAGGGAACGAAACATCTGCAACACAAATTCCCAGCTTGGTGAACAGAACCACAACAACGAGCACCCGAGCTACAAATCTTCTCACAGACTTTGAACCATGAGAAGGAATTAAGGAATATGAGACTCTTGGCATAACTTTGTAGTTCTGCTTTCCCAGGAACAGCAAATGAATGGAATACCGACAAATGTCTTGCTTTATCTCTTTGATGCAAGATGAAGAAGAAACATTTTAAATCAATAGCTCTGTTTTTGATCTCTGAGAACAAGACTAAAATGTACTAATCACCTAAATTTAATCATGAGAACATTAATTAGAGGTGGAAACATCATATTGTGGGAAATGAAAAAATATGAAATTGTTACACACATAAGGGCTATAAAATACACTGCCTTTTGCTAAAAATTAGAGATCTCTCATTAGTCCATCTAGGGATAACTAGATAGATACTCTGGACTATAGACTATTAATCTCTCACCAGCTTAATCAAAATAAAGTTAGTTTTAATATTGTGTGGTCCGAGAGTTTCTTTTTGAGTCAACAGTCGAGTGTAGAGGGGTCACCTGTCGTGTGACATGAACCCAAGATCCCAGCTGAGGACATCCAAACTTGAGTATCAGCATCTGCTCAGCCACTTTGCGTTGTTGTGTAGCCTGAAGTCCACCTTGGAGGATGGTCACCCAAAGATCTTGTAATTGCAGATACATTCTATTTTGTTCAAAAAGCACACAATCTGCAGGGAGTCAATCCATGTAACATTTTATAAATTCCTGCTTTAGAAACAGAAACCAATCTGACTCAAGATTGGGATACAAGCAGACTTAAACCTCTCATGCTTAATGCATTGTCTGAGCAGAGATGTCACTTTTTTTAATAAAACCTTACGTTATCTCAGGAATGTGACTTAAAGTAGTTCTGGACATTACATATTAATAAACCAAAAACCTGCAACCCATTCTAAAAGATGAAAGACTGAACAGCAATCTAGATTTGTTCAATGTATTGTATCGGTTGCATGCATGAAACTGCGATGCTTTGTGATAAATTTTAAGTCTTATGATCCTGCTCCACAGCTTCTTGTCAAAGGAACAGCACTCCGAAAGCTAGTGCTTCCAAATAAACCTGTCGGACTATAATTTGTGAGATTTTTAACTTTGCTCAATGTCAGTCACCTCAGATGCTCAACTTCCAGGCCATGACCTGTACGCATAATTGGGAATGATTGCAATACTGAGCTCATGTTGCAGTCTTGGATGTTCTATTTCAAAGATGTTTAAGGAAAGATGGAACAGAATGATAGGGTAACACTGTGAAAGAATGAATGTAAACATGCCTTATTAATTTTATGCCACCTTATGGCATCTTATTTAGCTGAACATCGATGGACACAGATTTGACTAAACCTCAAAGAGAGGTTGTAATAGTTAGGAGAAAGTGAGGACTGCAGATGCTCAAGATCAGAGTCGCGAGTGTAGTGCTGGTAAAGTACAGCAGGTCAGGCAGCATCCAAGGAGCAGGAGAATCAACGTTTTGGGCATTGGTCCTTCATCAGGATGAAGGGCTTATGCCCGAAACATTGACTCTCCTACTCCTCGGATGCTGCTTGGCCTGCTATGCTTTACCAACACCACACTCTCGGTTGTGATAGTTAGGTCTATAAATACCTGACTGCAATACTACGCAAACTTGTTCTGAGCAAAGTCATCAATCTGAAATGTTAGCACTTGCTCTGACCATAATTGGATTTCTAACACAATCTGTTTGCATTTCAAAAACTTATCTGATGTTTTACTTTGAGTCATTTTGGGGATTTTATGAGAAATGGAGACCACCTTACATGCATAAACATAGGAAATTGTAACAATGTTTACAGGGCGGCACAGTGGATCAGTGGTTAGCACTGCTGCCTCACAGCACCAGGGACCTGAGTTCAGTTCCACCCTCTAGCAAGTGTCTATGTGGAGTTTGCACATTACTCCTCTGTCTGCGTAAGTTTCTGCCGGGTGCTCCAACTTCCTCCTCCAATCCAAAGATATGCAGGTTAGGTGGACTGGCCATGCTAAATTGTCCACAGTGTCCAGTGATGTACAGGCTAGATGGATTAGCTGTGGGAAATGCATGGTTACAGGGTTCTGGTAGGGGTGGGGGGTGATGCTGTTTGGAGGGTTGATGTGGACTTGATGGGCTGAATGGCCTGATTCCACACTGTAGGGATTCTACTGTATGTAGCAGCTGTTATATTGTAGGTGATGATCATCAGATTTTTAACTATGCACACAGAAATGGTTTACAACAATATTTTCACAGCTTTCATTCTGAAAACTTTGGCAGTACCTGTATTATAGTGGGTCACAAAACAGAATCCACAATAACTCAAAATAATATCATAATTCCTGGAGTCGCATTCATTGTACAAAGTGGGTGGAAGAAAATGCTAGAACTTCTGCAGCACTTTAAACATATATCTCAGAAAGTTCATAAAGGGGGGAAATTGCTGTTGTAGTGGTATCGTCAATCAACTAGCAATCCAGAAGCCCAGGTTTGGGGACATGGGCTCCAATCCCACCACGGCAGCTGATGGTGGGTGAAGAATTTGCAGACAGAATACAACGCAGCGAAGTGAGAGATTATGCACTTTGGTAAGAAGAATAAAAGCACAGTCTATTTTCTAATTGGGGAAAGGATTCGAAAACCTGAAGCACAAAGGGAATTAGGAGTCCTAGCTCAGGATTCTCTTAAGACTAACATACAGGTTCAGTTGGCAATTAGGAAGACAAATACAATTTTCACATCAAGAGGGCTAGAGCAGAAGATGTACTGCTGAGATTCTGGTCAGACCACATTTAGAATATTGAGAGAAATTTTGGGTCCCATACCTAAAGAAAAATATGCTGCACTGCAGGGGGTTCAGAGGAGGTTTTACAAGCATGATTGGGGTGATGAAGGGTTTGTCATATAAGGAGCAGCTGAGGATTTTGGGCGTGTACTTGATGGAGTTGAGAAAAATGAGTGGGGATCAGATTGAAATTTACAGAACACTGAAAGGCCTGGATAAAATGGACATGGAGATGTGTGCATTGGGAGGAGAAACTAGGACCCAAAGGGGACAGCCTCAGAGTAAAGGGGTAACCCCTTAAAACTGAGATGAGGCGTTTCTTCAGACAGTGGGTAGACAATTTGTGAAATTCATTTCTGCAGAGGGCATTGGAGGCCAAGTCATTGTGTGTATTTAAGAGGTAGATAGGTTCTTGATTGATATTAAGTACAAGGGTTACAATGAGAATGGGACTGAGAAACACATCAGACATGACCAAATGGTGAGGCAGACTCAATGAGTTGAATGGCCTAATTCTGCTCTGATATCTTGGTCTCAGCAATATTGAAAAAAATTGGAAACCTCCACTGGTCTTTCCTTTCCTTTGATCTGCCAGCCTTAAAACAGTCTGGCCTGTGTGTGACTCCAGATCCACCACAATGTAGTTGACTCTTATCTGTCCTCTCAATTTGCCAAACAAGCCACTAAATTCATGGTAATTAAGGATGGGCAAACACTGCCGGTCATGTATAGTATGTAAGTGCAAAACTGGGAGCATTTTCATGTTGCACACATCAAGACAATTTGAAAGATTATCAATAATAGGGAAAACCAACATTTATACTTGAGAGGAAAGTGCTGGCAAATTTGCAGTTAATAAAGTGAGGAGCTGGAAAAATCACAGCAGGTCAAGCAGCACCTGAGGAGCAGGCGAGTTGACGTTTCAGGTCAGAATCTTTTATCAGTCCTGATGAAGCGTTCCGACCTGAAACATGGACTCCCCTGCTCCTCAGATGCTGCTTGACCTGCTGTACTTTTTCCAGCTCCACACTATCGACTCTAACATTCCAGCATCTACAGTCACAGAGATGTACAGCACTGAAACAGATCCTTTGGTCCAACTCGTCCTTGCCAACTAGATATCCTAACTCATCTAGTCCTATTTGCCAGCATATCCCTCGAAACCCTTCCTATTCATATACCCACCCAGATGCCTTTTAAATGCTGTAATTGTACCAGCCTCCACCACTTCCTCTGGCAGCTCATTCCATACACACACTACCCTCTGCATGAAAAAGCTGCCCCTTTTATAAATTTTCCCTCTCACCTGAAACTTATGCCTTCTACGGTTGGACTCACCCACCCCAGAGAAAAGACATTGTCTGCTTAACCTATCCATGCCCCTCATGATTTTATAAACTTCTATAAAGGTTACTACTCAGCCTCCGACGCTCCAGGGAAATCAGCCTCTCCCGATAGCTCAAATCCTCCAACCCTGGCAACATCCTTTCAAGTTTCACAACGTCTTTCCGACAGGAAGGAGACCAGAATTGCACGCAATATTCCAACAGTGGCCTAACCAATGTCTTGTACAGCCGCAAGATGACCTCCCAACTCAATGCTCTGACCAATAAAGGAAAGCATACCAGACGCCTTCTTCACTATCCTACATACCGGCAACTCTACTTTCAAGGAACTATGAACCTGCATTCCAAGGTCTCTTTGTTCAGCAACACTCACCATCTCCAAGTGATTGGTACAGCTGTCACTAAGACAAATGCAGCAATTTATTAATCATTGCTAACTACCTACCAAGTTTTGCTTAAATTTTAAACCAGGCAGGTTGACATAGACTGGTCAGGAAACTACACTGAGAAATGAACCTGCAAATGGTTGTCACTCATTTTGCAGGGGTGAAACAGGTGCATGCACATTTCTTTTTGCCTGTTGTAGTGGCAGTCTGAAACAACTGTTACAATAGCAAAATGAATGGTTTTCGCCAGCAACAGGATGTTATTGTCAAGCTAAAAAGATTTTCTACCTATTATACAAATTAATAATGTGGTATACAAATTTCAGCACAGGTGTGATGCAAGGTATAAAAATTGTACAAAGACTGACAGATTGAATCAAGCAGCATATTACTTTAGTTGGTCACAACAAGCAATGTACTGAACCGTACCCAACCAACCTACACTTGGAAAATTTGCAAACAGTATCCTACAGTAAAAAAGTGACTCCGAAAGTGGACATTTCCTATTTAATCCTAAGTGTGCATATAACTACACTAACAACCAACTCAGGATTGTCAATTGTGCGTGCAGTGTGGCACACTTGCATGTACAAGACACTACATACATTAATACACAGGGCCTTATCATTTGCAGATAGAATGTTCACACACTCCACCTACTTTAACTCAACAAAACAGGTGACAGCCAGTTGCTGATTCATTTCTCAGGGCAAAGCTCTCAACGGTCAGAGTCAAACTGCCTGGTTTAAAATTTAAACAAAGCATGGCAAATAATTATTAATCATTAACCAAAGCATTCTCCTTGGCCACACCTTTAACAGAGTCTATTGACCACTAATTGGCAATCTCTTCTTATTCAATATAAAAATTGTTTTCTCTTTGAATTAGTACTCTTACGAATTTTCCTGGTGAGTACAAGGCAAAAAGCTTTGACAAACGTTTTTTTTCCAGCAATACCAAAGGACAGATTATTCCTGGTGTAATGCATTTTTGACATAGTTTTATTACGTAGATAAATTCAAAAGCCAAAATGCATATCAGGATCCAACCAGCAGTTGTGAGGCAAATGACCAGTTAAAAAGATTGTAGTAAGGTTTGCCAGAAGATGGAAATTCCTACACTTCTACAAATAATGCCATCTGATCTACAACATTCAAAAGCTAACTTTGTTTCTTGCTCTACAATGCTGCCAGAGATACTGGTATTTCCATATTTAACTTCCAGCATTCCAGAGTTTTTCTTCTAATCTACAGAGAACCACCTGTTTCAACACATCAGGCAACAGTGCTACCCTTATGATTGTACAATACCAGAGGATCAGCCAAAGTTTTGCACTTAAAGCCTGGGACTTGATGAAGCCTTGATTCAACGAACATAGTCTTAAGGGACTCCAGCTGCCTACTTGAATAGCATTTGGAGACTTTTGATATCTTTCTTGGTCTCTTCAACACTCTGCTTTCATGCCCACATTTGGGAACTTCTAAGCAGTAAAGTATCTGGAAAGTAATATATTTACTATGGAAATAATTTTTTGTACATTATTTAAATACTGGACACAGATCCGGCCTGCTTAACATACTTCAGCAACATGGATTTTAATATGGCATTTGTCAGACTTCTGACTTTGCTGTCTTTTAGTCCTCTGGTTGAATAAATAATCTGTGGAAGATAATACAAATAGACAACCCTTTATCTGAAATCCCAAAATCCAAGAAGCTTCAAAATCCAAAAGGTTTTTCGTGAAGATTTTATCTCATTAACAAGGTCGCTTAGCATGCAAACAGTCAACCCAATCCCACACACACTCAATGTGGGGTTCCCCACTGAACTGTCACTTATTCTGAAATTGGAAAAATTTCCGAATTCCAAAAACCAGCTGGTCCCAAGCGTTTCGGATAAAGGATTGCGTACCTGTATGGTTTTTGCTTGTCATTAGTTTAAAAAAAATTTGTTCCAGTGGAACCTAATTATTAAATTAAATGCATGAAATGAGGGATACTAGATGCTGCTATTATCATAACACTAAGACATTTACTATTGCTTAGACCCATTCACTTTAATATTTAAATATTTGTACACATGTACTGTACAACACTATTCTAATAATTGCTTGAAATTAGTTTGATCTTTCTCCCTTTTCCAAACTAATTTCTTTTCCTCCTAATTGTACCAATCTCTTTGCTGAGATCTTATTTGCCAGAAATCCTATGGTGAATCACCTAAATGCCTACTTTACCGTCACAGACCCAGATATTAAGTCCTGGATGGCTTTCAGCTAATATTTGTATCAAATAACAATACCCAGCAATTAGGGAACAAGAGTTGAAACCAAGGTTGATTTTTATTTTTCTTCCTAATCTGTGACGACAAGGCCGGGTATGGGACTCTTGCACTACCCAAGCTAAAATGGCGAACACAAGAATGAAAACATGGGCTATTATTTTATGCGATTCAACTGAACACTGCTTTGCCTACTTAAACCAGAGAAGCCATTAGTCTTTTGTTTTTATTAAAATTTCAAAAGCAGCTTTTGGATACCTCTGAAATCCACTCAATGAACTGATCTGCTCTAATCAAACAAGTCAAATAAGTCAAATCATAAGCATCATTACATATTCTTTCCCATGTGTTAAAACATTAAGATATTAACAGTCTTAAGCTCCCAGCTAAACTGGAAAGAGGCTGGAAGTCTTGTTAATGTGCACACTTTGAGTAAGACAGATTGGCAGCTGAAGTACCAAAACACGTAACCTGGAAGTGGTCCACATGCCAAACATCAGATATACAGAAAGCAAGGTTGACAGAGTCAACAATTCACATCGTCACTTGAAGAAACAGGCGTTAGGCAGAAAGCAAGCTCAATCTCTTTTTTGCTTAATTGTTAATTAAGTAAAATTACTCAAGATCTCGAAGTTGAGGGGTGACCTTATAGAGGGGTGTGGATAGGTTAAATAGACAAAGTCTCTTCCCTGGGGTCGGGGAGTCCAGAACTAGACAGCATAGGTTTAGGGTGAGAGGGGAAAGTATAAAAGAGACCTAAGGGGCAATGTTTTCACACAGAGGATGGTACGTGTATGGAATGAGCTACCAGAGGAAGTGGCGGAGGTTGGGGGTACAATTGCAACATTTAAGGGGCATTTGGATGGGTATATGAATAGGAAGGATTTGGAGGGATATGGGCCAGGTGGGACTAGATTGGGTTGGGATATCTGGTCAGCACGGACGGGTTGGACCGAAGGGACTGTTTCTATGCTGTACATCTCTATGACTCTAATTTGTCCTATTTTGGAGTCTTCTTTCTCTATTGCCTCTCCACAAATGACACCCAACATCCTAAAGCACTGTTTATTTAATAGATCATTATGTTTACATTACTGCAGTCCTCCAGTATGAACTGATTTGCAATTATCTATTTTTACTGATGGCCTTCTGCATTGAATATTAATATTTAACAAATTAGATTTCCCATTTATATTTAGATCTGCAACAGTTTAACTGAAGTACAAAAGTCAATGAGATACTTCTTCAAACTGTTGAAGATTGGAGAAGCACTGCCCTTTTGTGGTTCAACTCAAAGAATGAAGAACACAGATAGCAATCTGAACACTTGCACGCATTCATTAAACCCATATTTCCCAACCAAGTCAATTATTGTAAATGAAATGCTATTGTGCATAGAAGGAAAGAAATGGTGCAGTATTAGTACTACCAATTGTGATATATTGGACAAGTAGAAACCATTACAAGCAATCACTATAAAGAATCAAACTTGGGTTAACATGTTTTCAACCACAAGGAAAGCAAAGTGTTCGATAGTGCATTCATTAAATAGTCAAAGCTGTGTAATGCAGTACATGTTAACAAGCCTCACATGGTTGCAATAGTCAATACTTTAACTGTTAGTGGAATAGAGGAGCAAACGAGATTTACAGAAATTATGCATGCTTTACAAAAGAAAAAGTATGCATATAAATATACTTGAACCTTTTCCCCAATTATATGATCTAGAATGATCAATTTAAACTGCTTTTGGTTGGATTAAAGACTTACTTGTTTCTTGAAAAATTAACACCTTTTGACAGTTTTGCCCACGCTTTCCTTGTGGAAGTATAGTGTAATATCAGCAATACATCACTAGTAATACAAAACTCAAATACTAACCAGTTCTGAATCATAGTAATAATCATCCCAAGTCAGTCTGAGTGGTTTCTTTGTCATCTGAGAAAGCAAGGTAGATGCTGTTAGGAAGTTCACACATCTTAAATAACCTTTACAAAGATAGGGCAAGATCCTTATCCAACAAGTAAAGTTCAAGGGATACCAGTGACGAGAATTCATTCTCCTCCTCAAAGACGGCAGATATTTTTACAAGTTGCACTGAATAAATTTACAATAATCCTGGTATGATCACAGCACATCTAATTATCTGTCAACAGATTTTATATTTTCAAACTAATTAACTACTACTGCAATGAAAAATAGTTAAGTCCAGTTATGAACATTGTCCATAGGCTAACCTTGATTTTCATGAATAATGGTATTCATCCGTTTAGACTCTTCCCTCACCAAACCCCTGCAGCAGTGATGACTTCCAAGAGCCTGTGGTGGCAGCGATAAAGTGTCCCAAGGGCCTGTGGCAGCAACGACTTCCGAGGGGCAGCCGCAGAGTGACAGTGACTTCCAAGGATCCTCAGCAGCAGTGACGTCAGAGGGCCTGTGACAGCTGCAGCGAGCTCAGAGGGCCTGTAGCACTGAGACCAGAGGCTTTTGGAAGCGACACCCATTTACCTTATGGAGACAAGGCTACCTCACGTAGCTAAGACTTTAGGTCTGGATGCTTCACCCTTCCTTCTTGGGTTTTTTTTTGTATTTCTGTTTTGTTTTAAATATGGTTTTTGTATCTATATTCTTTTTTAAAAATTATATTTGGGTGTTTGTAGCTAAGATGGCACTGTGAGTGGCGACTTTGTACACTTTTCACTGTACTCCTGAGCTTCAGTACATAGGACAATAAAACAAAATGCTAATTTTAAAATGCTCACATATGCAAGTGAGCATCTATAAAAACGTCTTTCAGGTGCATATCATCAAAACATGCCAACTGGGTCTCTTATGAATCCTTAGAGTTTTGATTGTTGTTCAAAATGTTATCCAAGATGGCAGCAGAGTAGGACACTCCAGCTAAAGCTCATCCACTCCACTCGCTGTTGTTCTTTCCTTCGCTTTTATTTTTCTTAGTGTTTTTTCCCTTGTCTCCTGGCTTCCGATGATGATTCCTGACATAGCCATGTGGCACAGCATTTTCTGGGCATGGCGTGGTGGCCTCCTGATTTTGTGTGGTGACCTGGCGCAGCAGATTCCCGATGTAGAGAGGCAACTTCACGGCCCATGGGGAGGTCTGCAGTGATCTCCAAGCCTCACGATCTTCAAGGTGAAGCCCAGTGCAATGTGGAGCCAGAGCCTGGTACAGACTGGAAGCTAGGTGTCAGCATGGTCTGTTGGTCTGAACGGTTAGTTCTGCAACATTGGACATTTTATTATTCTATTGTCTAAGATCTTGTAGCTAAAAAAGCTGTACCTAGATATCTTTGTTCCTAAGATGGCTGTGTAAGTGGCAACGTATCAACTTTTCACCATATTCATTAAGTATATGAGACAATTAAGCTAATTCAATTCAATCAAGGCATTAGAATAGACAGAAAAAATGGATCACCTTTACAATGATATTTTTATTCATACATTCTCCAAAATGATGTCAGCTAAATCTTTTTCTACACTAAGAACAAAAGTTTAGTTATATAGCATTTGATCACTCAAGAATCAATAAATTATTATAAATGCCTTTAGTCCTGTAACATAGGTAAATGTCAGTCACACAAAACTGAAACAGGCCCTTCGGTCTAATTCAACCATGTCGAACAAACATCCCAACCCGACCTTGTCCCATTTTCCAGCATTTGGTCCAAATCCTGCCAAAGCCTTCCTACTCATGCTTTTATCAGCGTCAATAAGATCACCCCTCAGCCTTCAATGCTCAAGGAAAAATGTCTGACAGTTCCAACATTTTTAATTTTTAATTGTTCGTGGGAGTGGTCTCACTACCTGGGCCAGCAACTTGCCTGTTCCTATTTGGCCTTTAGAAGGTGGTGATCAAGCTTCCTGACCCCTGAAGTTCATGTGATATTGTGATTTGACCAATGACTCTGTTTCATACACCTGGCAATGTTAGTGCAAGATGGATTATTGGACGGAGCAAAGAAACTTCAAACAATGCAATAGGACTTTTCAAATTTATTGAGTTATCAGATATCAGACAGAAAACAACTGCTTAACTTTTCATCCAAAGGACTGCACAGTGCTGAAGTGCCAGCCAATGTGACAATAAAATCCTGGATCAAATTTTCAAACTTGGAAATGGAAATATTACAACTATTATTTTGAAATACATGCACTATTTTAACTTTATTTCTATTGCACTCGATTTTATCTGTACATGGAGTTTTTAAAAAGGTAAGGGAAGAATGGACGCTCATCAGCAAGGATCAAATCCAGAGTTACATTCTATAAATGATGGGGTGATGAGCCAAGGTCTTTTTCCCAGGATAGGGGAGTCAAAAACTAGACAGCATAGTTTTAAGGGGAAAAGGGAAAAGTTTAAAAGGGGTCTGAGGGACAACTTTTCATGCAGAGGGCAGTGAGCGTATGGAACGAGCTGCCGGGGTGGTGGTGGTGGTGGTGGTGGTGGTGGGGTGGGGGAGGGGTACAATTGTAATATTTAAAAGGCATCAGGATGAGTACATGAATAGAAACTTTTTAGAGGGATACAAGCCAAACGCTGGCAAATGGGACTAGGTCAGATTGGAATATCTAGTCGGCGCAGACGAATGAGACCGAAGAGTCTGTTTCCATGCTGTATGACTTTAATTCATTATTGTAACAAATTTAAATAGTTATCACAATCCAAAAAGCTTATGTAATTTGATTCAAACATGCAAAAATAGAATAAAGAGAAATTGTCCATTTATTAAAGTTTTACAAGGGTATATTAGAATATTAAGTTAAAATTGCTCATGAAGACATAGCACCAGCCAAGCACATTTTTTATGTCAAAAGGTTATTTATGTATATCCAATTTGTGTGTTTTAACCTTTCTCAGTAGATTGCAGGTATCATTCATAGAGTAAGAAATGTATTCATGGTAAAGGGGAGATGGCAGCAGTGCGCAGGAATAGTGTTTGATAAGCCTATTGGATCAGCAGCTCTATGCTTTGCACATTGAAACCGGTTGCCTGCTAACTGTGGCACAGCTTTCACTACGCTTTGACCTCATTTGTCACAGTACCATGGCCATCAATTATACCAAATACATCAAGAACATCACCAACCTTTACAAGCAAAAACAGCTGTCATCAAGAACAAGCTCAAATTTGTCCTAACTCAAGATCCACGAAGAGACTTTTCAGCAGAAAGCGATCTAAAATAAGCAGCACACCTTTTCTCCTCGAGGTCTCAATTGTAACTATGTAATTGTTGCCCTGGTAGAGTTCGCATGCCTGTTCTTTGTTAAAGCATTTTCTGATTTGCAAAACTCAATTAGTCAGCCACGTATTGCCTTAAGCAATATTATTGAGGGAGATTAATGTGCTTTGTTTCAAATTGCAATTACAGTGTTCTTTCTCCTACAATGAGTGTAAATCTAAATTAACTTCATCAAAGGAAGGAAACAAAAAGCCAAAAAGATGAGTCACAGACTTTTGCAGTCTGATCCAAGGCATGCTTTTAAAAGAGATGATAAGCTGTTTTTGATTCTGAAAGATTCAATCATCTAAATTTATACCGCATAAAATAATCTAACAAAATAATCAACCCCAGCAATAATTTTGAACTTTGTGCTTTATTAATTTGCATCTAAATCAATTGTCTTATTCTGAACTTCAATCAAAAGGGTTTGAGATGCCTCAAAGCTGCTGGTGACACCTTTTACCCCAAACTTGCATTCAATAGTTAACAATTGCCATGTCCCTACCCATGTTAGTTCAGGAACATAACTTCACACCACAGAAACTTCATAATTTAATATACAATATCAAATAAATATAATCATTATATAAGCTGCCATTAATTTTCTGACATACATATGAATACAAAGGAGCTTTCATGTTTATGCCAGCTGCCACAACATCAATCCACTTAATTCTGAACAACATGCTTTCCAGCTGTAATTTCTAAACATATTACCTTCAAAATTTCACAAATAACATCTCCAATGAATTCTTTGCACAGGATGAACTTTTGGCACTAACCTGATTCAAGTAATGGTATTCTTCAGGCTCCTGCAGGTGAAAACTTTTTTTCTCTTCTTCATTGGCTCCTGCCAGCAAGTAGTAGAATACATGATAGTTTCTGAAACAGGAATGACACACCACACAGTGTTACATTAACATTCAAGCAACTGCAATGCGACAATAAAATTGTGAAGATATGGCAAATTTACATCAGTTATGCAATATAAATAGAAGCCATTTGTATTACCCTAACAGTAAAAATGCTCAAAGTTTAAATGTGTTAATTTATGCTGAAACTGTTGGAAGTAGAGGTGCCTCTATCTACATATAATGGAGTCTGATTGTACTATCGATGGTGCTGAGAACAGACTACATTAGTTTTTACACATCCATATATTGATCCAAGATCAAATTACAGAATCTGTCTCTGCACATCTAATCAAGAGAAAACAGCTACTGACTTGACACAAATCATCAAATTCATTTTTTTAACTCAAGATATAGGGTGTTGACTTTTACAAGCAACATTTTAGAGAAACTGAAACCTTCTTTCATGGAGCTACCAAGTTGGACATTGTTCCTGCCAAACTTGCCCCCAGAAGTTACATCAAAAGGACCTAAGATTGAGCAGCCAACATCAAATGGTGTGTTTTCCTATCGTTCTATAGATGAGGAGGTTTGTATCAGGGAGAGTTTGACTTCACTGAGTGGTGCAAGTGTTGAGTTTGGACTTTTCAGTTATTAAGTCAAAGAGTGACTTATACAAAAGGATACATGAAAAGTGAATGATTTTTCACTAAAAATCAATAATTGACAGAAGTACCTGCCCAGCCTGAGGTGAATCATCTCATTAGATAGCAGATCCAGCTGCATCTCCATGCCAATGAAATGATACCCCTCTTCCCATGCCATATACATTGGTGTTCCTTCCAATGTTTGTTTTCTTGCAGTCCATTCCTGATAAGTACAAGACAAAAAGCCTCGACTTTCTTGTCCCTTCTTAGTGATGTTTGATTGACCTTCTCACAAGCAATTATTTGAATTTTACTTCAACGTTTTTTTATGCTATCTTTGACATTGTGTCTGAAATGGAAATTAATCCCAGATTAACCATCACAAGGGCATACATACCAAATTATTACCAAACCCATTGATTTCAGTTAAAATCCCTCTCTCTTATCTAGGTCTGGTCTCTGGTGTCATCCTTTTCCATGTAAAATCTGCTACATTTTAATCCACAGAAAAATTAAAGTAGCAGCAATTTGAATGACTATTCCCCAGTGTCTTGCCAGTTTCATTAGTAAGTTAATAGAAATTCCTTTTCGAACAAATTATCTTTTATATTCCAACACAGAAGCTCCACTTCTGTAAAATATTATTCAATGATAAAATCATGCATTGCCCTTATCCTTAAGCATTCAACTGGAAATAATTTCAAGGTAAAAATTGTGTGTCCTGTCTGGATTGGGACACAAACCTTACCCCAAATCTTTTAATCTTGAAGTGAATTTTGTATTCATTAAATGTTACTACTTGAAAATGGGATTAATTTCCATTTCAGACACAATATCAAAGATAGCATAAAAAACGTTGAAGTAAAATTCAAATAATTGCTTGTGAGAAGGTCAATCAAACATCACTAAGAAGGGACAAGAAAGTCAAGGCTTTTTGTCTTGTACTTATCAGGAATGGGCTGCAATAAAACAAACATTGAAAGGAACACCAATGTATATGGCATGGGAAGAGGGGTATCATTTCATTGGCATGGAGATGCAGCTGGATCTGCTTTCTAACGAGATGATTCACCTCAGGCTGGGCAGGTATTTCTGACTGACCAGGGTATTACAACAGGAATGCACTGGGGATTAGCAGGCTCCAAAACCCCTTCTCAATGAAAAAGATTCAATGTTGCACACAAATTGTTTTTGCCTACATAGAACAGAGTCCTTAAGGTTACCAAAATAAATTCTAGCACATGCCAATGAAACATACTGCAAGCCTGACCAAATCTTAAAAGGGTCTCTGGTGTAATTCATAAGAATTTGGATTATTTAGTCCATATTGCCTAATTACAGAAACACATTACACCATTCTGAATTTTGCAAGCAGGTCTGGTTAAGTACAGTCAGTATGCTGCCTCTTGCAGATAATTAAAGAGACATATTGTTTGATATCGGTCTGCCGATCACTGAGACATGCAGTCTACATACCCAGTGTCACAACACTACTGAAATTCATATACTATATTACTCATTTGTCAGTATCCAGAGCATCTTTTGAGCTTGGCAGTAGCATCCCACGAGTGGAGAATACCAATCAAGTGTTTGGTAGCCTCTACAATTTCATTGTTGAGAAATCCTACATCAGTTACACCACTGTTACATGCAAAGTGAAGCTCTCTCCACATTATACTTAATTTGACCTGCAAATCCTGATGAGGCAGAATAAAGGACCATGTACTACTTGCCAAACACCTCTATTTGTAAACCTTGTTGTACGATGAAGGTTTCTCCTTTCTGTTCTCTCAAACACTACCGGGTCAGATTTATCCTGAGTAACAAAATGCCTTTTATCCTGCTCTAACCTATGAAAATTACCCCAATTGCATCAATGTGATTTGTTCCACTTCCAACGTCCTGTTACAACCAAATTGCTAATATCGGGCCACCTTTGTTTTGCAATAATGGTTTTGAAATTAAATTCAAATAAGCTTACAATGAACAAACATTGTTGGATTTCAAGGTGCAACACAGCAAATTACCATAAACTACAGTTCTTGTCATCTGGCAAGTCCATTTCTGCACAAATATTAATCAGTGGTAGTTGTGGCACAAAAAATATATTATATTTCAGTATAATAATATAAATAGAACAAAAACATCCTTTTCCAGTAACATGGAATTAGTATGTTATAATTTCACCCTAAAATGTAACTTTTAATATGATTTTTAAATTGCCAAATTTAAAATTAAAATACTAGAAACCTACATTATCCTACAGTCAAAGCTAGAGCTGTCATTTACAGATACATATTTTTTTGGTATGTTTGTTCTATGGAGGATGAACCCGACTTTCTGAATTTCTGGTAATATTCATGTCATGTCAAACTGACTCATTGTGTAGTTTGCACGTCTTACCGTTCATTATGCTCCTGGTAGACCAGCCGCGACTTCTCCAGCAGGTACTTTTCAACATAAGCTCTACAAAAGTAAAATTCTGTTATTAGTTAGATCAATAAAAAGCCTTCTTCGAAATCAACCACTGAACCTTCATGCCTCTGTCTGTCCATACAGCCAGGGTACATATATCCGATCCAAAGAGGTGCAGGTCAGGTGAATTGGACATGCCAAATTGCCCATCGTGTTAGGTGCTGGAAAAGCAAATTTATCCATCTGCTCAAATGTTGTTGCATCCATTCTAGTTGTCCATTATCAGCCATGGTTAGCTCATTTCAAGTTGTGGCACTGTTCCTCACTTAGAGTCATAGAGATGTACAGCATGGAAACAGACCTTTCGGTCCAACTTATCCATGCAGACCAGATGTCTCAACCCAATCTAGTCCCATCTGCCATCTCCCGGCCCGTATCCCTCCAAACCCTTCCTATTCATATACCCATCCAAATGCCTCTTAAATGTTGTAATTGTACCAGTCTCCACCACATCCTCTGGCAGCTCACTCCATACACGTACCACCCTCTGCATGAAAAAGTTACCCCTTAAGTCTCTTTTATATCTTTCCCCTCTTACCCTAAACCTATGCCCTCTAGTTCTGGATTCCCTGACCCTAGGGAAAAGACTTTGTCTATTTATCCTATCCATGCCCCTCATAATTTGTAAACCTCTATAAGGTCACCCCTCAGCCTCCAATGCGCCAGGGAAAACAGCCCCAGCCTGTTCAGCCTCTCCCTGTAGCTCAAATCTTCCAACCCTGGCAACATCCTTGTAAATCTTTTCTGAACCCTTTCAAGTTTCACAACATCCTTCCAAAAGGAAGGAGACCGGAATGGCACGCAATATTCCAACAATGGCCTAATCAATGTCCTGTACAGCCACAACATGACTCCCAACTCCTGTACTCAATACTCTGACCAATAAAGGAAAGCAAAACAAATGCCTTCTTCACTATCCTATCTACCTGTGACCCCATTTTCAAGGAGCTATGAACCTGCACTCCAAGGTCTTTTTATTCAGCAACACTCCCTAGGATCTTACCATTAAGTGCATAAGTCCTGCTAAGATGTGCTTTCCCAAAATGCAGCACCTTGCAATTATCTGAATTAAACTCCATCTGTCACTTCTCAGCCCATTGGCCCATCTGGTACAGATCCTGTTGTAATCTGAGGTAACCCTCTTCTCTTCTATCAGATCAGAGCCAAAACTACTCATGACTCCCAAGTATCCAGAAATAACAAAGAAAATCAAATTGTTTTCTCCACTCATTACCTCTTTATGCACTCACATTTCTTGCAAATGTCATCTATAAAAACATGGACTTTTTGGTCTAAAGCATATGCATCATCACCATTGCCTCCTCTGACATGTCTGACCATTAGGTGTTAGCTATGAATTAGAAGCAGCACTATGTTCTGAGGAAAAAACATTAAGAGGTCAAGGTGCTTGATCAGAAAGGCTAGGCTGTTTTTTCTCTCGACAAGAGTGAGGAGGTATGCCACTATTAGCAATATTGTCTTTTGGATGAGATGTTAAATAGAAGCTCTATCTGCTCCCTGAATAAGAAGGCAAAAGATACAGTGATAAAATTTCTCAAAAGAGCTGGGGAGTTCTCCCTGGTGTCTTGCCCAATATTTATCCTTCAGTCAACATGAGTAAAACATTCACCTGTTCATTATCACATTGCTACACACAAATTGATTGCCACATTACAAAACTTTCATTTGCAGTACAAATTTAATTAATTGGCTGTAAAGGCCTTTCTATTAAGTTGTGTATGGAATCACAAATGAAATTTCTTTAATCATCCACACCCACTCAGTCCATTGACTCCGATCTCCTTATATGACTTTTATCTAACAGCTCATTATAATTTTCTTTCTGTCATTTCCATTTAATGTTCCACTTAGTCCATTCACTTGAGACAGAAAGACCACTGAGTTCTAAAAGGTCTTCAAGGATTAGATGGCCAAATTGCTTCTTTGCTTAAACTGTCACCTGCAGTGCTTTCCAAAGCCTGCCAAACACTCTACCTCCTTCTTCAGTAGGTACGAACTATCACTTGGCATTATGATAACATAACTAAACATCAAGCTTCTACATATGTGTAGACAATGGAGTCATACAAAACACAAAGGAAGATAGCTATGATTGTTCAAAGTCAATCACTCCACTACAGGACATCACTGTAAGAGTTCCTAGTCCCAGCCATCTTTAGCTGCTTTATCAAAGACACACTCTCCATTACAAAGTCAACAGTCGGTTGAAGTTTCAGCAATCAAACACTTCAGTGCCTGAGAAGTTGTGTTCAAACGAAACAGGAATTAGACGCTCTGACGTGACCTGATGAGCAATAATAAGTATCAAGTAAACATCTCTAACAAGTGAGAACTTGACCACTGCCCCTTCAAATCCACTGACGTCACTGAATCTCCCACCATCATCCTGGGGCTTACCATAGACAAGAAACTAAACTGAACCATCTGTATAAATACTGAGACTACAAGACCAGAGCAGAACCTGGGAGATTTCTAAGGCACAAAATTCATCTTCCAACTTCACAGTCTGTCCACCAACTACAATGTGGGATATGCCGGTGTTGGACTGGTGTGGACAAAGTTAAAAATCTCACAACACGAGGTTATAGTCCAACAAGTTTATTTGGAAGCACCAGCTCTCAGAGCGCTGCTCCCAAGCTAGTGCTTCCAAACAAACCTGTTGGACTATAACCTGGTGTGCGATCTTTAACTTGGTCCACCAACTACAAGGCGCAGGTCAGAGGTGTAATGAAGTAGTCTCTATGTGCTCGAGTGAGACCAGGTCCAAAAACGATTCAGTGACAACATCAACAGGAGAATTTCAAATGGCTAAATAGTTGAGTGCTGTTGCTTTTCAAAAAGGTAGCAATTCCATTCATCCACCCACAGTCTCATACCTCTTAACCTCCTCTTTGCAAATATCACTATGCACTTATTTTATATTTAACTTATAATTATTATATCACTAATAATGCTTCAACAAACTTAGCTGATAAAGTAGAAACCTATTTATGGTGGGAGGAGATTCAAAAATATTGAATGATTTCTCTTTTCATCACTCTTTTTAAACAGACAGTAATCTAGCCATATGTCTTGCATTACTCACCCTCGTACAGTGCCAGTCTCCTGGTAGTTCACTTGAATGAATTTACCAAAACGGCTCGAGTTGTTATTATGAGCTGTCTTTGCATTCCCAAAAGCCTGTTGATGAAATAAAAATAGTCAGAAACTCTGCAAAGGGAAGGTTCCTTGCTCTTCATTTCAATTATCGCCAAAGATGTTGAAGCATGTCAAGATCTTTCAAAACCTGGAAACTGGATTTGAGTAATAAAAATAATCTGCAAAAAAAAAGCACGTAACAACTGTGGTGTGCATATTGTTTCAAACTGCACTTATTTTATACTCAACTGAACATTCATTGCTTAATGATTTTTTCCATCTCACACATAAATGAGCTCCATTATTTTGGAAAACATACTCACATATGGGTAATCTTTTAGTATCTTGCCCATATTGTCTGACTTCACTTTTCAATCTGGTCAGTGCATATGAACAAGATATCATAATAGAAAATGTCTTGAAGTCTTTATAGTAAATCTCAGCGGTGCAAACAACTTTCAATAAGTGGCTTTCAATCTGACAAAAACACAACAAAAAGTAAATCATACAATCCCCACAGTGCCAAAGCATACTATTCAGCCCATCGAGTCTGGATCAACCCTTCAAAGAGCGCCCTACCTGTCGTCCTGTATCCCCCACCCCAGTCAAAACAAAACACTCAGCAACACAGCATAGTTTTAGCTCCTTCACCTTTATTCCGGGCCCTGGAGGGAGAGAGAACGATAACCCATGTGCACAGAGACATGAGTTCACGGTCTTCTCTGGAACAACAGTTTCTCAATGAACTATATCATCATTTTACAGGGAAGAACATCCAGATAAGGCAACATACATATTAACTGGTGACCGTTACAACCAACAGTATCAATGGCAGAGGCCAAGCCCTTTACTGTTATACAATGAATGTTCTTAACCTTGTTAACTAGATTCATACAATGGATACTTTTCCCCTTGTTAGCTGACCTTGCATACTGAATGCTTCCAATATTATTAAATGACTCTAAATAATGATTGTTTTTCCACCTTGTTAACCCATTACCCTTGCCTCCAGCATCCCATTGTTAACTACAAGTTCTTATCCGATCTGAGTCATGCTCAGCTGAACCTTGTTTCACAAAACTCAGAACTCAATTCCTTTCCGGCCTGCTTATACCCGATACGCATTCTCATACCCAGACCCCCTACTCTATCCTCATAACTCTGCATTTACCATAGCTAATACACATAGCCTGCAAATTCCTGGACACTACGGGATAATTTATCGTGGCCAATCCACATAAACTGCACATCTTTGGAAAATTACACAGACATGGGGAGGTCATGCAAACTCCACATAAACAATCACCCTGGTCAAGAACTGAATCTTGGGCCGGTGGCACTGTGAGCCTGCATGCTAGCCACTGAGCTACCACATTGCCCCCTTTGGGCCAAGAGGTGACACTATCCCACTAAATGTCATGTCCTTCCAAGCCCGACCTTTGTGCATGTTTGCCAATGTGACCATTTGTCTCATGTCTTTACACTTCTCTCTCTCTCTCTCTTACCCCTCTTCCTCACCATCCTCAGTACCTACCAGCTTCTCCCTCATGACCACCCCAGTTTTGGGGTGTTGTATGGAGACAACCAAGTCCTCTAGCTTTTCATTTCTAAAGAATTGGAAACTATACAACAGCAATGTTTGAGAGTCATTTAGATAGACACTGAACAGGTAGATACAGACCACATGCAGGCAGATGGTATTAGTTTCAAATGGCATCATGATTAACAGAGACATGGTGGGCCAACGGGCTAGTTCCTGTACTGTTCTAATGTTCTAAGTGACATATACTTCACCTTCCTTGCCTCTCTACAAGATGGGTGAAAAATCTTATAAAAACTACAAAGCAACTAGTGTTGCTTTTCAAGTGCCTAAGAAATAAGGAGCAAGCAAGTCACAGGAAGAATAGTGCCTCAGGCCTCCGACACCATTCAAGAAGACTGTTGTTGATCCAAACTAGGCTCCAACTTTGCTTTCCTGTCTGTTCCCTATAATCAAGTCCTTTAAAGTTCAAGGTTGTGACCTTAATAAACACTATGATGGACAATGACTCACCTTTTACAGCTTTCTAAATATTCCAAAAATTCACAAGAAATTCAGAAGAAATTCCTTTTCATCCATATCTAATATGAGGGCCCCTCATCTGAAACTGTGTCACTTAGTTCTGGATTCTCCAATGAGAAATATCATCTCAGCATTCACCCAGTTAAGCATCCTCAGAATCCTATGTTTCAATAAGGTGACCTCTCATTCTTTCAAACTTAAATGGGTATAGGTCAATCTGCTTAACCTTTCCTCATATGGTAATCCAATCGTCTCAACAATCAGCCTAATGAACCTTCCCTCAACTGTTTTCCGTGCAACTTTACTCTTCCTTAAGTCACGAATCCAAACTGCACACAGTACACCAAATGTGGTCACCGCATTTGCAGTTGAAGACAGTCTGTCCCACTTTTATATTCCATTCTCTTGGTATAAAGGCCACATTTCAATATTCTTTCATGTAGGAGAATGCCAAGGTCCATCTATATTGCAGCAGTCTCCAGCTTCTCTCCAATTAAATAATTTGTTCTTCTGTTTCATCTACCAGTTTTCCATATTATATTTCATCTGCCAATTTCAGGTTTACCTAAAGCCTGTAGATGTCAGTAGATATGAGTTTTCTGGAGTCACTAAACAACATTACATCCATCGAAATTTCTTTCAAATGTTAGTGCAACTCTCAAACCACAGCAATGCTTTTTATGGAAGCAAAAACAAAAATCACAGAATACGATGCCAACCATCATAGCTGAACAAAGAATTTAAAGCTAAAGTAGCAAAATTTGACATTTGTCCACTATAATAGGGCAATTATTCCCTATGATATAGGACTATCAGCACTGATAACCTCTAATTTCAATTTAATGGCAAAATAAGACCAGCAATGGCAACAGATCAAGCTGCTACAGGAAAGATGTTATGAAACTTGAAAGGGTTCAGAAAAGATTTACAAGGATATTGCCAGGGTTGGAGGGATTGGGGTATAAGGAGAGGCTGAATAGGCCGAGGCTGTTTTCCTAAAACCTCGGAGGCTGAGAGGTGACCTTACAGAGGTTTATAAAATCATGAGGGGCATGGATATGGTGAATGGACAAGGTATTTTCCCAAATATAGTGGAGTCCAAAACTAGAGGGCATAGGCTTAAGATGAGAGGGGAAGATTTAAAAGGGACCTAAGGGGCAACATTTTCACACAGAAGGTGATGCAAGGATGGAATGAGCTGCCAGAGGTGGAGCAGGAGGCTGGTACAATTGCAACATTTAAAAGGCATCTGGATGGGTACATGAACAGGAAGGGTTCAGAGGGACACAGGCCAAATGCTGACAAATGGGACCGTATTAATTTAGGATATCTAGTCGATATGAAGAAGTTAGCCCGAAAGATCTGTTTCCATGTTGTACATCTCTAAGAATCCAATTTCACATAATAACAATTCAATAATATAACTGGTCAGAAATTAAACTCATGCAACTGCTCATAAACTATGAGTTCTGTATCATGTATGATGGAATCCATGGTTTCAATTTGTTTTTAAAGACAGACCCATATCAAAAAGGGAAGCTAAGTGAGAAAACTGGCCCTTCTGATTTCTAAGGAAGCAAAGACTGAAAACGTAATTGGAATGCACAACTTCTGGGGAGACAAAGAATGAGCAAAAGATATAGATACTGCTATTGGCTCTGTGAAATGAAGATAATATTGGTGGATTCAAAGTGTCCAAACTGTCTTAAGCAGTGATGAACAGGTTCTGTCGACATATGCCATTTTCGTAGAATCTGGGTTGGTTACATATTGTGGTGAGGCAGGGATCAGGCGAAATCCCTGAAAAGCTGAAATTTTCTGAAACGCATTTTTATGAGTTTGATTACCTGTATACTGGATGGACCGTCAGACTAATTAATAGGACTTATTTTACTTGTCTACATCATTTAACACAAAATACTTAGTTTAGAACTTGACTTGACAATCAAATCATAATCATGTCCAGATTGCAGAGGAGGAAGTGCTGGATGTCTTGAAACACATAAAGGTGAATAAATCCCCAGGACTTGATCAGGTGTACCCTAGAACTCTGTGGGAAGCTGGAGAAGTGGTTGCTGGGCCTCTTACTGAGATATTTGTATCATCAATAGTCACAGGTGAGGTGCCGGAAGACTGGAGGTTGGCTAACATGGTGCCACTGTCAAAGAAGGGTGGTAAGGACAAGCCAGGGAACTATAGACCTGTGAGCCTGACTTCAGTGATGGTCAAGTTGTTGGAGGGAATCCTGAGGGACAGAATGTACATGTATTTGGAAAGGCAAGGACTGATAAGAGACAGTCAACATGGTTTTAGGCATGGGAAATCATGTCTCACAAACTTGATTGAGTTTTTTGAAGAAGTAACAAAGAGGATTGATGAGAGTAGAGCAGTAGATGTGATCTGAAAGGACTTCAAGTAAGGCGTTTGACAAGGTTCCCTCCTGGGAGACTGATTAGCAAGGTTAGATCTCATGGAATACAGGGAGAACTAGCCATTTGAATACAGAACTGGCTCAAAGGTAGAAGACAGAGGGTGGTGGTCGAGGGTTGTTTTTTTAGACTGGAGGCCTGTGACCAGTGGAGTGCCATAAGGAGCTGGGTCCACTGCTTTTCATCATTTATATAAATGGTTTGGATGTGAGCATAAGAGGTATAGTTAGTAAGTTTGCAGATGACATCAAAATTGGAGGTGTAGTGAACAGCGAAGGAGGTTACCTCAGACTACAACAGGATCTTGATCAGATGGGCCAATGGGCCGAGAAGTGGCAGATGGAGTTTAATTCAGATAAATGCAAGGTGCTGTATTTTGGGAAAGCAAATCTTAGCAGGACTTATACACTTAACGGTAAGGTCCAAGAGAGTGTTGCTGAACAAAGAGACTTTGAAGTGCAAGTTTATAGGTCCTTGGAAATGAGACGCAGATAGATAAGATAGTGAAGAAGGCGTTTGGCATGCTTTCTTTTATTGGTCAGAGTATTTAGTACAGGAGTTGGAGATGTTATTTTGAGGCTGTACAGGTCATTGGTTAGGCCACTGGTGGAATACTGCGTGCAGTTCTGGCCTCCTTCCTATCAGAAAGATGTTGTGAAACTTGAAGGGGCTCAGAAAAGATTTATAAGAATGTTGCTGGGGTTGGAGGATTTGAGCTACAGGGAGAGGCTGAACAGGCTGGGACTGTTTTCCCTGGAGCTTCGGAGGCTGAGGGGTGACCTTATAGAGGTTTGCAAAATTATGAGGGGCATGGATAGGATAAATAGGCAAAGTCTTTTCCCTGGGATTGGGGAGTCCAGAACTAGAGGGCATAGGTTTAGGGTGAGAGGGGAAAAATATAAAAGAGACCTAAGGGGCAACATTTTCATGCAGACGGTGGTACGTGTATGGAATGAGCTACCAGAGGAAATGGTGGAGGCTGGTACAATTGCAACATTTAAAAAGCATTTGGATAGATATATGAATAGGAAGGGTTTGGAGGGATATGGGCCGGATGCTGGCAGATGGGACTAGATTGGGTTGGGATATCTGGTCGGCATAGATGGGTTGAAGGGTCTGTTTCTATGCTGCACATCTCTATGACTTTGTGTCTAACTTTGTAGACTCTGGGTTTTGATGTAAAGAGAATTAGCTGAAATTGTATTTTGCATTAGCTTTGATTCCTTCATGTTTTTGTGCAAATGCGTGTGCAAACAATTGTGCTGACAACTAACTTAGGACTGTCAGTAGTGCAGGCTGGCAGCGTAGTGAACCTATTTTTAAAAATTCATTCAGGGGTGCAAGTGTCACTGGCTGGGCTAGAATTAATTGCCAATCCCTAGCTGCTCTAGAAAAAGTGGGGATGAGTAGCCTTCTTGAACCACTGTAGTACACTGTAGTGGGGGGGGGGTTAAGGTTCGAATCCTCTGTGTGATACTGGGGTTCGATTCCCCTGGGTGGGTTTGATTGAGGTTCAAGTCCCTTGGTTGAGTTTGTCTGAGGTTCAAGTCCTCTGTGCGATACTGAGGTTCAAGTCTCCTGAATGGTTCGAGTCCTCCGCACTCTGCTGGTGTTCAAACTCTGTGTTTAAGAGAGATTGAAGCAATCTGTATTTAATTGGGATTCGCATTCTCTGGGTTAAAAGGGTTTCGAGCCTTTGAGAGGAGTAAAGTCAGAAAGGGTTAAAGTCCCCTTGTGTGAAATTTGAGGCTCTGCAAGTCTTTGTTCTTTTGGGGGGGGGGGGGGGGGAAAAAGAGTGTGGGTTGGACTGTGGCTCGCCACTAGGGCTCTCTCTTCTTAAGTGTAATTTCAGTGAGTAGGTAAATAGGTCGATAAAAATGAAAACCACTTAAATTAAGGTTGTACTAATACTTGGGTTGAAAAAGGCAAGTTTAAACGTAAATTGTGCCATGCTGAGTGTTTGATGTTTAAAAATGCCGTTTTTTAAAAATACTGGTTCAGAAAATCATTTTAAGTAACTGTTTTGCCCTATTGAACCAGAATCTCAATTCAATGTGTTTTGTGGGCTATGTATTGGGCCAGGTTTTGTTTTTACATTGAAATTGTACAACATTATGTCCTTTTTAAAATTATCAAACTGGTAACCTTAAAACAAAATGATTGAATGCCTTGAGCCTCTGATTGGTTTGAAATTCTAGAATGCCTGTTAAAAAAACATAGTTGGGTTAGTGGTCATGCTTCAGCCAGATGAGAGTACTATATTAAAATATTTTTGCTACTATGTTGTTAATGCAGATTTTTCACAAAAAGTGTGTATTTAGAGTCTGATGCTTTGTTAAGATCTTAGAGAATTTTAGAACTTGAGCCGTTTAAATTCTTACAATTATTGTTAAGACTTCATTGGCCCTCTTCATATTGCAAAGTCAAAGAATGTTGATCTCAACCAAAGTTGCCACTGTAATTCCAACAGTTTTATTTGGGAACTTTCATTTGGAGAACAAATTTGAAAATTTTCAGCATTTGTTTTCCACGAATATTTGAGATTTAAATCTGAAACTGCCTCTCCAATTGCTAAAGTACAGGAAACATTTTGTTATTTTCTTGCCGTTCCAGACTTTCGAAATACTTTTCCTGCTTTCACGTTAGCCAAGCAATTTGTTAAAGGAAAATAATTTTTGAATAACCTGAGTGAGGTACCCGAAGGTTTGATTTTAGGACCATTGATTGTTGCTTATAATTGAGTGAATTGCTTGGGCAGTCCAATTTATAAGTTTATGAATTGTATAAAACTTGATAATGTCATAAATAGTGAACAGAGTAACAGATGTCAAGACGACGGAGAATGTTGAAATAGGTAGACACACTTTAGTGTAGTTGAATGTGTGATTATCTTCATACTGACAACCACCTTGGCCAAGAAGGAATGAGAGGGGAAATACAAAGATACTTTCTACAACTAAAATCTTCTCTATAGTTTCTCCATTCACAGGTAAAGCACGCCTTCGGATCACCGCCCACCCCTCCACAACCTGATCCAATGGATTCAATCATCTCCCCAGTCATGAGCATGAAAACTGAAGCTAACAACAGTGAAGAGGAGGTCAGTATGCTTCACAGTGGTCTTCCTGTGCACATTAAACCATGTGAGCTTTACCTTGTTTTTAGGTCATTTTAGGGATATGAAGGTTCACTGATCAAGCCAACATCAAATCAGCCAGTTGGCTTTGTTACATTTAACAGCAGAACGGGAGCAGATGCAGAAAAGAATGCTGCATTCACCGAGCCTGCAGCTGCTGCACAGAATGCTCAGATGCGCTGGTATCCTCCATCTGAAGCATCTCTGGAAGGATGGAAGACTCATCAGTTTTGTGAAGCATTTAACTGCCCTTATCCTAGAGTTCAGATTTCTCCGTGGAGTGGCGTGTAAGGACTGACTAGATTTTGTTTTCAGGTTGGACTTTACTAAAGGAAATTTGCGGAGAACTGGCATATTTCCACTTGACTTGGAAGGGATGGAGTGGTCACTAAAGACTGTGGATTTAAGAACTTCACTGGTGATTTTTTTTTCCACGTGGAAGGATTCTTCAAACTCTAATTACTGTAACTGACTAGTATTTTTTGTTATCATCATTGCATGCTGTGTGTCAATAACTTGCTTAAATATTGGCTGTCAGAGTCTTATGAAAGCTAGTAGTGCCATCTAGATGGTTATCATGAAATGATAAAAGGAGGGAATGAGAATGTGTTTGGGTATAAGCAGGCAGAGAAAGAGTCAAATTCTGAGTATTGTGAAACAAGAGGTTCAACTAAGCATGACTCAGATCAGATAAGAGCTTGCAGTTAACAATGGGATGCTAGAGACAAGATAATAGATAACAAGGCGGAAAAACATTCATTATGTAGAGCCATTTAACAATAAAGAAGCATTCAGTGTTGTAAGGTCAGTTTAACAAGGTTACAAGTATTCATATGTGAGGCCAGGTAAGGTTAAGAGTATTCATTCTGTAACAGCAGATGGCTAAGTCTTTGCTGATTGTAATGGTCACGCAGTCAATATCTATGTTGCCTTATCTGGATGCTCCTCCCTGAAAAATAACTATATAATTCCTTAAGAAACTGTTGTACAAGAGAGAAGACCAAGAACTCATATCCCTGTGCACATGGGCAATCATTCTCTCACCCTCCAGGTCCCAGAAAAAAGATGGTGGAGGCAAAATTATACAGTGTCTCTGAGCATTTTGTACAACATGGGTACACCTAGAATGCTGTTTGGGAGAATTCCAAGATTTTAAATCCAGCAGCACTGAAGGAATAGTGATACATTTTCAAGGCAGGATGGTGAGCAACTTGGAGGGGATATGGTGGTTTTCCCATGCATCTGTGCCCTTTATCCTTCTTTCTTGCAATATTTGAAGATGTGTAAGATGATATCCAAGTAAATTTGATGAATTGCTACAGTCCATTTTGTAGGATACACTTGAGTGGACTGGACGTTGCCTTTATTAATATAGTGTATACAAAAAAAAATGTAGACTGAATTCAACTCAACAAAATAGCTGGTTAATTTCTCAGGACAATGCAAGAGTTAATATGCCTGATTTAAATTTCAAACAAAGCCAGGCAGTTAACTGTCAATCAGCACTATTAGATGTATCACAAGAATAATGTAATTATGCATTTTCGACCAGGATCTCAAAAATAACAATCCTTGATTTAACTTTGGCTCCTTAACATGAAAGCAAACACTTGCCTGCAGGCCATTTTTACATCTCATTAAATTGTACATTCTTTTGAAAAAGAATCTTATCAAGTCAACCCATATATGACAGCAAGAGAAATTAGGTCAGGTTGCAGTAAGAAGAGTACACATATCTTGAAAATTTCAAAATGCTGCCTCTGGCAAAGGTATAACCTTATTCTATTGATACTTTCATTGAAGAAGAAATGTAGTTTGTTCTTCTTCAAAATTAAGTGGAAGAACAGTTGTGACTTACTGATGTTGGCATAACAACAGTGAATAGCATTGAGTCAGAGTCATAGAGATGTACAGCACGGAAACAGACCCTTCGGTCCAACCTCTCCATGCTGACCAGATATCTCAACCCAATCTAGTCCCACCTGCCAGCACCCGAACCATATCCCTCCAAACCCTTCCTATTCATATACCCTTCCAAATGCCTCTTACATGTTGCAACTCCACCATTTCCTCTGGCAGCTCATTCCATACATGTACCACCCTCTGCATGAAAAAGTTGCCCCTTAGGTCTCTTTTATATCTTTCCCCTCTCACCCTAAACCTATGTCCTCTAGTTCTGGACTCCCTGACCCCAGGGAAAAAACTTTGTGTCTATTTATCCTATCCGTGCCCCTCATAATTTTGTAATCTCCATAAGGTCACCCCTCAGCCTCCGATGCTCCAGGGAAAACAGCCCCAGCCTGTTCAGCCTCTCCCTGTAGCGCAGATCCTTCAACCCTGGCAACATCCTTGTAAATCTTTTCTGAACCCTTTCAAGTTTCAAAACATCTTTTTGATACGAAGGAGACCAGAATTGCACACAATATTCCAACAATGGCCTAACCAATGTCCTGTACAGCCGCAACATGACTTCCCAACTCCTGTACTCAATACTCTGACCAATAAAGGAAAGCATACCAAATGCCTTCTTCACTATCCCATCTACCTGCGACTCTACTTTCAATGAGCTAAGAACCTGCACTCCAAGGTCTCTTTGTTCAGCAACACTCCCTAGGACCTTACCATTAAGTGTATAAGTCCTGCTAATTGCTTACATGGTAAAGATTTATTTAAATATGCTTGGAAATACATTTATTATCTTTGCTCCCTTAATACCACAGCCAATATATGGTTTTCAGAAGTTTTGGATGAAGTCCTTTTACCCATGCACCTACAGAATAATTGCCAACTACTGTTACAAGTGAGACAGCAGATGGAACACAGTCTAACTCTTCAACAGAAATATTATGTGATAGAAAAAATATTATTAACACTGAGGAAGATTATTGAGGGCAAGAAAATGAAATGAAGACAGACCAATGAATAATCTGCACTACTTAGAACAAGCTACAATTCCTCTGGGAAAGATCAATGTATCACGGAAACTTTCAACTACCAGTCACCACAATCTAAAACCTGCCCTTCAGATTGAGGCAGAAATTTCAGTAGGTGATTGTTGCCCTTGGCATTCAGTAAAATACACAAGCTTCCGACATTCTGCAAGTGCTGGTCTAATTTTCTCCATGCATGCTTTACTAATGCTATTTGCAAAGACCCTCAAATGTCTTTCAATCCTAAATTCCTCTAGTGTACGACTATCTGTGTGTAAAGGATTTTTCTGTCCCCTCTTGACAGTACAAACGCAGATAGCACGGTAACACATCAGAACTAGATTAATATACACAGAGATGATTCTGTAAAAAAAAAATCAGACTTCAATGATTTAACAAAACTGTCATGATAAGACACTCAAGCAAAACTATTTTGAAAATTCTATTTTAGAAATGAGCAATTGCATCATTCTGAATAGAGATGCCACCAGCAGAGAAAAACACTCTGACCAAGATTGTTAAATAGAGCTACACTAAAATTCAAATCTTTGTTTGACAGTATATTGAATTTAGTTTGGAATTTGTTTTGTGAGTTGATCTCACTTTCAAAATCTAGAAAGGCGAAAATAACCCATAAGAGCACAATTAGGTATGCATCTCAACACCAACTTTTTCCAGACAATGAGATAAAAGTACTTGAGAAAACAAAGAAATTTATAGTTCTAATAATAAACACAAAACTGAACGTGAAGCAGCTGGAGAGGCAGCAAGCATGCGAAAAATTAAACTAATTTTCCTCCTCCATTCTTGCTCGTCTCTGCTTCCATCGACACTGGAATCTTGTACGATGTCCACTCCTTCAAGTCATTAACACAGATAGTAAATAATTGAGGACCTAGCAACCTCCCTTGTAACACTCCACAGCTAAGTCTTTCCAGCTTGCATAAGACCCATTAATCATGGCTCTGCATCTTGTGTGTTAAACAATTATCAATCCATGCTAATACATGACCCCAATAGCAAACCGTGAACTCAAAGGACAAAGAACATTTAAGCCCTGGAACAGGCCCTTCAGCCCTCTAAGCCTCAGCCGATCGAAATGTACTGTCTAAACCAGTTAGTCAATTCCCAAGCATCTGTATCCCTCTGCTCCCCACCTACTCATGCATCTGCCCAGATGCATCTTAAATGAATCTATCATGCCTGCCTCTACCACCTCTGCTGGCAACGCGTTCCAGATGCCCACCACCCTCTGTGTGAAGTACTTGCCGCGTGTATCCCCATAAACTTTCCACCTCTCACCATGAAAGCGTGACCTCTCGTTATTGAATCCTTCACCCTGGGAAAAAGCTGGTGTCCATTCACCCTGTCTATACCCTTCATGATTTTGTAAATCAGGTCCCCCCTCAATCTCATTTTTTTCGAATGAAAACAAATCTAACCTACTCAACGTCTCTTCATAGCCAGCACCTTCCATACCAGACAATATCGTCGTAAACCTACTCTGCAACCTCTCCAAAGCGTCCACATCCTTTTGGTAATGTGGCAACCAGAACTGTACACAGTATTCTAAATGCAGCCGAACCAATGTCTTGCACAATTTTAACATGTCTTGCCAGCGCTTATACTCAATACCCTGTCCAATGAAGGCAAGCATACTATATGCCTTCTTGACCACTCTATCCACCTGTGCAGCATCCTTCAGGGTACAATGGACTTGCACTCCCAGATCTCTCTGTCCATTGTATAATTCACTCTAAAATTAGTCTTGCATAAATGCATCACCTCATTTGTCTGGATTGAAATCCATCTGCCACTTTTCCGCCCAACTCTCCAGTCTATATCCCCCTGTATTCTCTGACAGTCCCTGATGTTTTCTGCTACTACACCAATCTTTGTGTTATCTGCAAACTTGCTGATCATACCAACAGTGCCCTCATCTAGATCATTTATGTATATTACAAACAATAGTGGCCCCAACACTGACCCCTGTGGAACACCACTGGTCACCTTTCTCCATTTCAGGAAACTCTGTTCAACTATTGCTCTCTGTTGCTCAACCAGTTCTTTATCCACCTAGTTAGAACACCCTGCACCCCATGTGACTTCACCTTCTCCATTAGTCTATCATGGGGAACCTTATCAAATGCCTTACTAAAGTCAATGTATACAACATCAACAGCCCTCCCTTCATCTATCAACTTGGGTACTTCCTCGAAGAATTCTATTAAGTTGGTAAGGCATGATCTCCCCCACACAAAACCATTTTGCCTATTACTGATAAGCCCATTCTTTTCTAAATATAAATAGATGCTATCCCTCAGCATCCTCTCCAGCAACTTTCCCACCACTGACATTAGGCTCACTGGTCTATAGTTACCCGGAATATCCCTACTACCCTTCTTGTACAGGGGACAACATGAGCAACCTTTCAGTCCTCTGACACCTCACCTGTATTTAAGGATGCCACAAAGATATCTGTCAGGGCCCCAGCTATTTCCTCTCTCACCTCCCTTAGCAACCTGGGATAGATCCCATCCGGTCCTGGGGATTTGTAAATCTTAATAACCTCTAGCCTACCCAACACACCTTCCCAACTTACGTCAACGTGACCTAGACTAATCAAACTTCTATCTCTAATCTCAAGATTCACCATGTTCCTTTCCTCAGTGAACACCAATGCAAAGAAATCATTCAGAATCTCACCCATTCTCTCAGGTTTGACACCAGCCTTCCTTCATTATCCTTTAGTGGACCAATCCTTTCTCTAGTTACCCGCTTGCTTCTTATATAAGAATTAAATGCTTTAGGATTCTCCTTAATTCTGCTCACTGAAACTATTTCATGACCCCTTTCAGCCTGCTTGATTCCTCATTTAAGACTTGCCATACTCTTCCGATATTCCTCCAGGGCCCGTTTTGGTCTTAGCTGCCTAGACCTTATGAACGCTTCCCTTCTCCTCTTGGCTATGTAGTGCAGGAAATTTTATATGGCACCTTATCGAGTGCCTTTGTAATCAGGATACATTATCTCTGCTGGATCTCACTTATAAATCTTACTTGTTATATCCTCAAAGAACTGTAGCAAATTTATCAAACAATTTCCCTTCCACGAAATCATATTGACCCAGACTGCATCAAACTTACCTAAATGTCCTGTTATTTCTTCATCAATAATGTACTCCAGCATTTTCCCAAAGACAAATGTTAGGCTAAATGGCCATTGGTTTACTACTTTGTCTCCTTCCTTTTGAACAGGGGTCACAATACTTGCTTTCCTGGAAAGCATTCAAATTCCAGTTAATTCTGGAGTATTTCAATCAATTCCTCTAAGATGTCTGCAGGCTGTTCCTTTAAACTCCTTGCATGCAAGTAACCAGCTCCTGGTAACTTGGCTGCCTTCAATTCCACTAGATGTCAAAGAGCATCCCTAAACATACCTTCCACCTGAAGCAATATTTCACTTGTACTTCTTTCAATCTAGTCTACTGCATTCACTGTTCACAGTACTGTTTCCTTTATATTGGCAAGACCAAATGCAGATTGGGTGACCACTTCTGTGGAACACCCTGCTCTATCTATAGGACTGAACCTGATCTTCCGGTTCCTTGCCAGTATAATAAGCAACCTCACTCTTATGCTAACTTTTTTGACTTGGGTGTGGTACAATATTCCAACAAAGCACAACACTTCATTTTCACCTCGATTTTTTTTTAACTCATCTGTCTTAATGTTGAATTCCATAACTTCTAAACTGACCACATGATGTCTGTTGTTCATTTTTCTTATATTCTTCCATCCTCTCTCCCTCATAGCCTTGTCTTGTTTGTGTCTTATTTATTTTGCACTCAGTACAGGGGATCCATTCTCTCCTTAATTAAATCCATGTTACATTCCTTTTCTTTCTCAACACTGTCTTTTGCGCTGGGCCTCTACACCATCTGTTCCCTTGACGCCTCCTCCACCTGTCAAAAAACTAAAATAAACATTTCCAAAATCTTCCAGTTCTGAATAAGTGTCATAGCAGACTCAAAAGGTTAACTTTGTTACTCTCTCCACATATGCTGCCAGACCTGCTGTATTTCTTCAGCATTCTTGGCATTTAATTCTATTGCTCCAATATTGTCCTTGCTGGCTTCCAATCCGAACAGTATCCATTCATTCCAGCTCATCCAAATTACACTTACTCAGAGCTTATTCTGAATCACTCCACTCACCCAACCTAATTCTTGTTGACTTATTATAGTTGAAATTCTCTCATTCTGTCCTTCTATCCCTGCCTGACCTTCTCTTCCTTTTCTCTATAATGTTTTCCCGTGAAACAAACCTTGGGGAACCATTCACCTGTATCCTGCTCACAGCATTCCCTTCCCCATGTACTGTTGACATTTACCGTCAGGTGCCTAGCTTCCTCTTTACAAGACCCTCAAATAGTTTTGCCATTCCATCTCTTTCAGAGTTCTGAAAGCACATGAGATTATGTTTTGGGTTACCTCACTGACCAATGCTTTACTGATTGAGTGAAGCGTTTTTAGATGTTTTTTGTATTTTAGAGGGTTTTTTCTTCATTCTTTCATGGAATGTGGATGTGGTTGTGTTGCCCATCTTGAAGTGCCCTTGGACAAAGTGGCTTGTTAGGCAACTTCAGGGGCCAGTTAGTCTTATTGCTGTGGGTCTGGAGTCACAGACCAAATCAAATAAGGTTGGCAAAATGTTATTTTTAAAAAATCAATTCATGTTAGTTTTCATGGTCACCATTACAGAGACAAATTTTCAATTCCAGATGTGCTAACTGAATTCAATTTCCGGCAGCTGCTTTAGCACGGTTTGACCTTATGTTCCAAACAGCATCAGCCCAGGTTTTTAGTTTACAAGTCCAATGATTCATTTAGCTGATTAACTCATTATTCTGTCCAAAGTAAATATTACACCTAACACCAGGAACTTTTATTTTGTGTAGCAATCTTTTATCTGACAGCTTATTAAATGCTTTTAGAAGTTCAAATAGGCTACTCCCCATGATCCAACCTGCTTCTCTTTTCATAACACCATTTTGACTTTGCTGGACTGTATTATACTTTTCTCGATATCCTGTTGCTACTTCCTTCATAATGGACTATAGCACTTGCCCAATGGGATGTTGAGCTAACTAGCCTACACTTTCCTTCTTTCTTAAATTAAAGGTATTACATCTGTATTTTTCAGTATGCTGGAATTTGGAGAATTTGGAAGATTACATGCAATGCACCCATTAGCTTTCGCAATGAATTAAAATTCCTGGGAAAAATGCAGTATACACATTGGACTAGTAAAAAGGTAAAGTCACCATGTCTTAGCAGACCACAAAATTGCTCTCTCATTACCCAGAGATGGCTGGTGCTGGTTTAACCAAAAGGTTGTCATGCCTCAAGTGAGGGGAGAGGCAGAGAAAGAGTATCCTTCATGATAGCCTCTGCAGATGAAGGAATTAAAGCTATTCTGTTGGTACCACAGTGCATTAGAAACAAGCCGTCTAGCAAACTGAGCTTGCTAGCATCCATCACATCACTCAAAAAAGTACTTTGTACATTGTTGATGAGTAGTACTTGCCCCCCTACCTATCCTAAATTACTTGTTGAACAAAAAGAGAGCTGCATTTAAAACAAGTGTCTCAGTGCTTCTAAGAAATAATTTGCAAAAGGCAATGAGCATTTCATCCAAGGTTCCACCTTTATTTACTAACGGTCACATTCCACCAGTTCTTCATTTCCTATGAATCATTTGTACTTAGTTGGCAGTAAACTAGCTCACTGTGATCTCAAGACTTCTGACCCATTTAACAAAATACAAAGTCAAGAAGAGAAACAAAAGAAAATATGAAGTTGCTTTGCCATTTCCTTTTGTGGCTTTTTTCCATCCACCTGTGCAGAATAGCACATGTGAGAGAGATCGAAAGGGAGATGAAATAGTGAACAATAAAACAAGGAAGTAAAGGATTACAGACTTGACCCTAAATTGAAAAGCAATAAAGGACACTAGGTCATTGAAATTAGCAAACTAAATCAGTATATTTTGCAAAGATCCCTGGTCACACCTATAAGCAGTTCACAAGAATATTTGACTAGAAGACAATTTCATCTAAAAATTCAGTTTCAGAAGTGAATTGAAAGCAAGCCAATCTAGAAACCTCAGACAATTATAACAAATCGAGGTAGCGCAGAGGCAGCGCTGCTGGATGAAGGGCATTGGCACAGAGTGATCAAGACCTTATTAAAATTTTAAATATAATTCACACACTGACAAATTCTGGAATGTGCATGAAAAAGTACAAAAGATTCAATTTTGACATCCTTCACCTCCCATTCTCTATCCATCACATGGACTAGTAAGTTCTCAAGGAAGTGTCAGAAATGATTCCCAGTTTGATTTGGAGTTAGCTCATTGCGGTAGTGGTAGCACTGTGATACAGAAAACTGCCTATTTGTTTTTGCATAGTAATAATTGCAAAAGAAAAGATTACCTTTCAATCAGGCTGAATTCCTAAACCTCATCATTATAAAACCACAACTGTTGAAAAACAGATGGGTGGATGTTAGGCAGGATTGAGTTCAACTGTAATTCTTTCTAATGTCAAAGAATTTGCTTGGACAATAAATGGCAGTCTAGTCAGTGGCCAGTTCCAGGAATGAATACATGAAAACCATTTGCGCAAGATTGCTCACACAAAATCACTCTATTAAAAGTCAACATTTACTGATAAAGTTTATCAGGGGCTCACATTATACATAAAGAATGAGGGAAATTATGTGGAGGGGATGATTTAAAATATATCAATTCACACAGATATATTGTATTTTCTGGTGGAACACTAAACCTCACTAATTTCCTCAGTGTTTTTCAATCATCTCATTCCACAAGGATTACAGATCATCACACGCTCAACTAGTAACAGCAGTCCTTTTGACACCACAATCCTCAGAAAACAGGGAAATCAAATATCTCATTCACACCAAACACTTCATACTATTTACAGACAGCATTCAACTTTAAATATCAGCATATTTCTTCAACTTCAAGATTGAGAGTCACATGGTTTCTTTATGATAAACTATAGTATCATCATATACAGCAGGTGAAGGAGCTTCATTGTCAGGAGTAAAATATGATCTATACAGGTAATAGCTCTCACACTTGCCTAAGCCCTTTTAATCACACCCTTTTGTGGTTCCATTTTACCTTGATTACCAGGGTCACATTTCCTCTGAATTTCCCTCATTTTTTTCTAAGCGTTTCAAACACTGTTGAATTCAATGCTCAAAAAGTCTGTCAACCTTATTGCTGTTACTCCCTGGACCCCAAAACTGTGGAATTTATGTCCTTTCGTGTTCTTTTTTTTAGGCTGGAAACAAGCTACCCAATTGTGACAATTAAATTTACCTCTCCTCTTCCATACCATTGTAGACTTGAGAGAGTCAGAGATCTACAGCACAGAAAAAGGCCATGAAGTCCATTGAGTTTGCACTGGTTAAAAACAATCAGCTAACTATTCTAATTCCTTTTTCTAGCATTTGGCCTATAGCCTCATGCATTTGTGATGCCAAGACATAACATTTTAAAAAATTATTTAGATGTACGAGGGTTTCTGCCTTTGCCACCCTTACAAGCAGAGAGTTCCAGATACCCACCACCCTGTAAGTGCAGAATTTTATCCCACGTCCTCTAACCCTCCTCCCATGACCTTAAATTTCTGCCCCATGGTCACTGATCCCTCCAAGAGAAAAAGACCCTACTGGTCTATCCTCCTCAATTTTATACACCTCAATCATGCCACCAACCCCTTCAGTCTCTATTCGAAGGAAAACAACCCCAGTCTATCCAATTTCTCTTCATATCTAAAATTCTCCAGCCCAGGAAACATCTCTTCTGCACTCTCTCCAATGCAATCACATGCCACTTATAATGCGAATTCCAAAACTGCACACAATACTGAAGCCTAACCAATATTTTAAACAGTTCCAGCATAACCTCCCTGAATTAAACACTGTGAAAGTGAGTACTGCAGATGCTGGAGATTATCTAGGAGTATGGTGCTAGAAAAGCACAGGTCAGGCAGCATCCGAGGAGCTGGGAAATCGATGTTTCGGGCAAAATTCCTTCATCAGGAGAGGCCGATTAAGGGCTTTTGCCTGAAACGTCGATTTACCTGCTCCTCGAATGCTGCCTGATCTGCTGTGTTTTTCTGGCACCACATTCTTGACTTAAACATTATGCCTCAGCTAATAAAGGCAAGTATCCCTTATGCCTTCTTAACCATTTTATTTATTGTTACCTTACCAATAGATATGCACAACAAAATTCCTTAAGCCTGCCCGACCACTCAGGTCTCCTCTCCTTATATGCATTTTTTTAATATAAAAAAGTATACTTTCGATCTTCTCCCTGATTTCTATTCACACATTCTCCCTCTTACCAGTGAGCAACAACCCAAAGTACTCATTTTGAACCCTACCAAAGTCGTCTGGTTCTACATGAAAATTACCACTGTGATCATTAATGGACCCGACTCTGTCTAGTTATCATGCTACCCTTTATGCACAATACTTGTAAAATGAATAAGGATTTTCCTTTATTTTACCTGCCATCATCCATTCATGTCAACTTTTCACTCTCCTAGTATCGAATCCCCACAGTATGGAAGCAGGCCATTCGGCCCATTGAGTCTATACTGACCCTCCAAAGAGCATCCCATTCAGACACTTTCCCCTATGCCTGCATTTCCCATGGTTAACTGACCTAACATGCACATTTTTGGGCTGTTCAAGGAAACCAGGGAACCTGGAGGAAACTCACACAGACATTGGTACGATGTGCAAACTCCACACAGATAGTCACCCAGGACCTTATCGCTGAGAGGCAGTGCTAACCACTGAGCCACCATGCCAACCTCCTCTAGGGCTTCTGCTGCTTTCAGCTCTTGGTTTCTGCCAAAAGTTTTCCTTTTCTCTCTATCTAATCCTGTATATCCCTTGACATACAGTGTTTGCTGGATTTGTTAGTCCTACCCTTTACCCAAGTACAAAGCCAACAGCTTCCAATTGTCTCTATTTTCTTCTTGAATGTGTCCCACTGCTCTGTCACAGATTCATCTACAAATAACTGCTCCCAATCACTCTGGCCAAATCATATCTGATCTTGTAAAACTGCCTTTCCCCAGTTTACGTCTTTGATTTTAGGCCATTCTGTTCTTTCTAATGACAATCTTGAAGCTACGGAGTTATGATTGCTGTCTGCAAAATGCTACCCTTATTGATAGTTCAACCACTTGCTTCATTACCTAAAGCTAAGTCCAGGACTACCTCCTCTCAAGGTCTTCTATACTCTAGTTCGTTAAAGCTTTCCTTGATCCATTTTAAGAATTCTGCTCCCTCTCAGCGGCACAGTGACTCAGTGGTTAGCACTGCTGCCTCACAGCACCAGGGTCCCAGGTTCGATTCCAGCCTTGTGTGACTGCCTGTGTGGAGTTTGCACATTCTCCATATCTGCGTGGGTTTCCTCCGGGTGCTCCAGCTTCCTCTCACAGTCCAAAGATGTCGGGGTCAGGTGAATAGGCCATGCTAAATTGCCCATAGGTTAGGTGCATTAGTCAGAGGGAAATGGATCTGGGTGGGTTCCTCTTCGGAGGGTCAGTGTGGACTGGTTGGGCCGAAGGGCCTGTTTCCACACAGTAGGGATTCTAATTCTAATTCTAAGCCTTTCACACTCTGACTACTCCAGTTAATGTTGGACAGGTTCAAAGCCTCCATAATCACTATGCTATTGCTTTTAGAGTTCTCTGAAATTTGTCTACATATCTGCTCTTCAATTTTTCTGACCGTTAGGAGGCCCATAGTGTGATCCCAGCTATGTGATTGCCTTTTTTTTGGTTTTTAAGTTAATATAAATTAACCCATATAAATTAATTTGAGATGCCTTTTAAGATATCATACCTCCCTTACTGCTGTAATTGATTCTCTGGTCAATACGTGAAACCCTCTCCTCTTTCACTTCTCCCCCTGTCTTGCCTAAAGACCCTATATCCTGGAATACCAAGTTGACCATCCTGCCTTCTCTCAACCATGCTTCAGTGACAGCAATGACATTATGTTCTAATTTATGTCCTCAACTCATCTGCTTTGTTCATCATAATACCTTTCAACCTTATCAAACTCCCTTGTGTCTTAATGCCCTATCACATCTATGCCTTTCTGATTCAGTGACTGGTGGGACTTTTACCTTGGCCTTAGCTTCTCAACTACAAAATAAAAAACAGACCATGGAGATATCTGCACATGCAAGAATTCTACAACTCTAAGCATTATAGTCACACCTGAATAATACTAACAGACACCATCTTTTCAATAACATCCAACCTAATTAAAAGGAAGAAAGTGAAATTCCCCTTATGATAGGAGTCTTGTGCCTTGTAGAAGTGGGAAACTTAGTAGGCAAGTTACTCACTGCAGAAAGCCCAGCCTCTTGACATACTCTTGTAGTCCAAGTACTATATCATTGACTTATAATGAAGGTCTCCATATGAATTAGTTTAAAAGGTTACCGTTAAAATGGATTCTGAAACAAACTCTTTCTCTGAACAGCTAAGTTTTCCAGCACTTTCAGCTTTTCAAAAAGATTTCTAACATCTGCAATGTTTTCTCTTTATATTACAACTGGACTAACTTTCCCAAACTAACTGCTTGCATTTTACAGAAGATAAAATGTTTCAGATTTCAAATTATGGTGCCTGATACATTCTTCTCTGCAACATTCTTTGCCTCCCACATTAACTTTTCATTTCCACCGCTACATTTCCATTACACAGAAAAGGTTGCACACCATTACAGACAGATCAGCACACTTAATTGGCACTATATCCAAAAACATTCACTCCATTCACCACTGACACTCAGTAGCAGCAGTGTGCACTAGTCACAACATGCACTACTGAAAAATCACCAAAGATCCTCAGACAGCACCCTCCAAACTTACAAACTGTGCTATCAAGGAGGACAAGGGCAACAGATGCATTAGAACAGCACTTGCAATTTTCCAAGTCATTCACCATCCTGACTCAAATACTTAGCTGTTCCTTCACGATCTCTGGGTCAAAATCCTGAACTACCTTCCCTGACAGCACTATGGGTCTATCTAGAGAAAATGGAGGACAGCGGTTTAAGAATGTAACTTGGCACCACATTCTTAAGGACAACTAAGGATGGGCAATAAATGCTGGCTCAGTCAGCGACGCTTATGCCCCACGAATGAATAAAAAAGCATCATAGCTATTAAATGAATTTTGCTCTGAGAATTTGTCATAAACTTTTCTGTTTTGTTCTGTCTTATTAATAGGCCATTTAATCATGAGACAATCAAATTTAGAACAACCCTTTCACCCAGAGTTCCATTGGGATAGCCCCACCTGAACTTTTCCAATTCCCATAAGATCAAAGATTTTGCCCCAGTTAGCACCATCCTTCCCTGTGTTTTGTATACCTGTGGAAAATTTCACAAACCAACGTTACTTAAAATGCTGGCAAGGAAATAGCATTACTCAACTCTGACGACTTTTATTGAGCATCAAAATCAATGGGGATTATAACAAATATTGAACACTTGTATTAAGAGGCAAGACTGAAGTGCCAATTAATTCACTGGGTAAAATATTAATCAACATTGTTCACTGGCACCATTAAAAGGCAAAAACAATATGGTCCAGTGAATTTAGAAAAGAAATAATTAAAACTATGACTATTATGGTAATTAGTATTTGATATGTGTTATTAAATATTATTTTCACAAAAACTAAATCTATTAGTTCACCTAGTTTCGACAAACAAGCAACCAGCTAAGTAAACAGATAATTTGCATATTCATACATGCTGTTACAACACAGAGACAGACAGTCAAAACAAATCAGCCTAAAAAATAGAGGAGATCTATTCCATTATGTTGAAAGGTTGTTTTCTTTTGGGGAGCTACAGTATTTACAACAGATTTCATATCACAATTATCGACAATAAGCAACAGTAATTCATCTGTGATAGGTCACATTCCAAGCTGTTACATTAACATTTCTTTCACACTATAGACAGGAATAGAATTTAAATGAATGTTAATTATTATATTTGTGCAAATTCCACTTTTCCCAACAATAGAACATGTTCATTACCGTTGCAGTCCTGATCATACTGACTTTGTGTACCAGTGCACAGCCTCTTCTCTTCCCACCAAGATATGTCAAGAATCCTGTGATGTCAAGAAATTTTCAACTACACTCAGCTACTTTGGATAGAAAATAGTCTTGATATAGAACTACAAAACAAATATATATTTTATTTAACACAAAGTCAAAAGCACAGTTCAAAATAATATAGGCATAGATCTCCAATACCGAAGTGGTCATTATTCACTCCAGAAGGGGGGAAGCTCGCTGATGTTTGCACAATACTCAGCACCATTCACAACTCCTCAGATGCTGGAGTAGTCCATGTCAAGTGTAGCGAGGTCTGGACAATATCCATGCTTGGGTTGATCAATGGCAAATAACATTCATGCCAGACAAATGCCAGGCTATGACCATCTCCAACAAGACTGAACCTAACCATTGTCCTTTGATATTCAATGGTATCGCCATTACTGAATTCCTTCACTATTAAGATTCAGGAAGTTACCATTGGCCACAAAACAAAGTTACAAGAACAGTTCAGTAGCTAGGAATCCTGCAACAACTGTTGCATCTCCCAACTTCCGAAATCTCCACAATCTGTACGGCATAAGTCAGGACTGTGATGAAATCCACCCCATTTGCCTAGATGGGTGCAGCTCCAACAACATTCAATAAGCTTGACATCAGAAGCTTGACAAAGTCACCTGCTTGATTGGCACATCTACAAATATTCAGTCCCTCCACTACTGGTGTTAATAAAAGCAGCAGTAAAATCATCTGCACAAGACACTGTAGCAATTCACCAAAGCTCCTAGGATAGTATCTTCCAACCCCAAGTCCACCACTGCCGACAAGTTCCCATGAAAGCCACTCACCATCAAATGGACTGCAGTAATTCAAGGCAGCACCACATCGCCACCTTTTCAAGGGCAACTAGGAATGAGCAGTAAATGCCCACATGAATGAACAAAAATAAATTGGATTGGATAGAGCAGATTTGTACAAATGGGAGCTAAGTTAATGGTATACGTATAAACATGATTTGTATTTACGTGTTTACATTTAAATCAATTCTTGGACTTGTAAGTGTTTAAACTGACATAATACAATAGATTTCAAGAACCTATTTTCCATGAAGGGAGAATCTAAATCCAAAAAGGTACAACCTTAAAATTACATGTTAGGTAGAAATGAAAGGACGAATCATTTCTCATGTAGTGGGTACTGAAAATTTATTACTTTCTCCCCAAAAATAGTGAATGCTAAGTTGCTTGAAATATTTAAGGCTAGGATTGATAAATTTTGTTAGGCTAGGACAGCAAGAATATCCAGTAATGTTGGATAAATGGAGTTGGATGATGATTTTATATAGCGGCAGGACAGTTTCAAGGAACTGAATGGCCTCATCACACAATAATTGAAATCAATTAATGCCGCACAAATTAGGGTTCAAAACAGGGTGGACCTCAGTGGTCTGTGCAGCTTCATTACGCAATGCCTATGTAATTGAGCTGTTGAGTAAACACAAAATATCAAAACTAAGTTCAACAAACAAAACATATTAATTTCAAACAGTGAACTGACATTTACCTCAAAACATGAGAAAGAACAGAATGAGAAGAATTAATTTGGGGTGCTTAGACAACATCCAATTCTGTCTCAACACCCTCCAGCCACATATTCTCCAGAGAAAATGTTTGCAAGCTTCTCACCACTTCCCCTCCAAAGTATATCCTATGTGTATTTAATAACATAAAAATTAACTTTATTCCCATTTGATCACTAGGTTCTTTTTAAAAGCAACAAATTATAAAGTATGAACAGCTTTAGAGTGTGTCAAAAATAACTATTCCTTGGAGGAAATAAATTCCTTTTAATCTCAGGATAGAAGCATTAATTAAATCAACTTTTATGTACATTATTCTTTCTTTATACTTACTAATGAACTTTGATCAGAACCCCTTTGAAGTTCACGGGTTCATTTTTGAGAGCCTCCAGTGACAAAAATATCTTTGTTACTTTTCACTTTGTTCCAAAAACCCTTTTTGATGGAGATGAGTAACTTTTTCACATAGGGTGTGGTGGGGGCAGGTACAATTACAACATTTAACAGGCATCTGGCTGGATATGTGAACAGAAATAATTTAGAGGGATATCGGTCAAATGCTGGCAAATGGGATTAGGTCAGATTGGGATGTCCAGTCGGTGTGGACGAGTTGGACTGAAGGGCATGTTTCCTACTTTATGGCCCAATGCTCCATCTGCCCCTAAAATAAACATAAAAGCCTAACCACTAAGGGAGTGACCAAACAAAAAGAAATTCAATGAAAGGCCCGTATGTATATAAAGACCTCAATATTTTAGTTTATTTTAATTTTCATTGTGATCCAGTCAAGAAGAGGACTGTTTTACAACAAAGGGCTGAGGAAAAAATTGCTAAACTTTCAAAAAGTTGTTGAAAATTGATAAGTTGTGTTTAAACTGCTGCCTTGCAAGTAGTGAGGAAAGGTATAAGAGGAATGGCCTGGTTCCTTGGTGTGTATAGAAAGAGAGATTCACCTGGTGACAAGTTGCTGATTGGTTTGAACAGTTATGATCAGCTGTGGAAGCCAACAGCAACCCTCCATTTGGTTTGAAAAGCTTGTGGATATAAATGATGCAATGAGAAGCCTTCAAGCCTCTGGAAAGAGAGGCACTGATCTTTCTCTCTCCTCCCCCTCCCACCGCCACGTTAAACACCTGAAGCTGGGGGGATCCAAGATGGCGGCGACCCAGCAAGACTGAGGCCACAGTGCTCTACCCAAAACTTGGGAAAAGTGGGCTATCCACCCCCACCACACTCACTAAACCATTTATAATAGTTGTTAACCTTAAATAGTTACCTATTAGTACATTTAAATAGTCTAATACTAGCTGGAAAATGAGTAAAGGGAAGGGAACAGGCAGCTCTAAGAAAGCAGGGACCCCTCCCCCACCCTCTCCCTCTTCAGCTGCAACAAAGGTGTCTTCAGCTACTTCAGGAGATTTACCAATGAAGATGAGCTTTGAGGAGATGTTTGCCAGGTGGGAGGCGAAGATTGATGCTTTTATCGATGAGTCTCGGCAGAGCAGAGAAGCACTATCAGCCGAGCTGCAGAAGCAGGGCAGAGACATTCAGGAATTGGGGTGCCGAGTCAGAGAGGTGGAGTCGAAGGCCGCAGCCTCAGAGACTGGGATAAAATCAACAGCCGACCACATCCGTTTTCTCGAGAATCGAGTCCAGAACCTAGAAAACCACATTGATGACCTCGAAAATCGATGTCGTAGAAAAACTATTCGGTTGTTGGGCCTGCCCGAGCAGGAAGAGGGAGGCCAGCTGACAGCATTCTTAGAGCATTGGCTGCCACAACTTTTAAATCTGCATAATGGATCAGGCCAGGTAAGGGTAGAATGGGCCTACCGGGTCACAGTACGTGGGCCCGGCTCAACCCAGCACCCACGCCCGGTCCTGTTCCAGCTGCAGAGCTATAGGGAGAGGCAGATGCTCCTGGAAGCCTCAAGAAATCTGGGAAAAGATCCCCAAGCTATGACCCACAAAGGATCCAGGATCATGCTGTTCCAGGACTTCTCCCCAGCTTTGGTCCAAAAGAGGAAGGCATTCGATGAGGCGAAGAAGCGTTTAAGGGACTTAAATATTCAGCACTCCTTACGATATCCAGCGACGCTACGCCTTAGCCACGAAGGATCCATATATAACTTCGGATCACCGGAGAAGGCTAAGGAATTCTTGGACTCTCTTAAATAAACTGTAAGAGATTGTGGACGCTGGTCTGCCTTTCCCATTATTTTGGTTTACATCCCTTCATCTTTTCTTATCTTTCCCCCTATGTGTGTAATATATATATATATATATATATATATGTTGGGGCGTTTGGTTAATGTTGATGGGGAGAGGTGGTTACCTTATTCTATTTTACTTCTGTTTTTAGGAGCGGGGTTGTTTTTCTTTCCCCTGTTATTTTGTGGTATTATATTTAAGTATTACATGTTGAGATTGTAATCTTATAGTTATATATGGTATTAATATTCCCAAATATATTTAGATGTGGGTGTGGGTGGGGGTGGGGTGTTCACTGTTAACTCTAGCTTTATATTATATTTGAATTCTCCTCATTTTATTGAGGAACACCTGGGTCAAGGGTGGGGCACTGGTTGGAAGAGGGTAAGATGGACTGTGGGAGAGGAAGTGACGCTCCCTGGGAACAAGGGAGAAAATCTCCAATTCGGAATGTTTTATATTTTTTATACTTAGAAAGAGTTTTTTGTTATATTGTTTTGAGTGTATCAGAGAATCTTTACTTTTGTAAATCTTGTATGCTCCATGCTCGGGATGTTCTAGATAGGGTTTCCCCTCCCGAGGGGTCTCGGATCTGTCCAGATGATTATGGCTGAACAGTCGGTTAAGTGGTGCACCTGGAATGTCAGGGGGAGTAATTCGCCAGTTAAAAGGAAGAAAATATTATCAAATCTTAAGAAGGAGAGAGTTGATATAGCTCTCCTACAGGAGACACACCTGTCGGATAAAGAACACTTAAAATTACGACAGGGCGGATTTGATCAGGCCTTTTTTTCCTCTTTTAATTCAAAAAGCAGGGGAGTCGTTATCCTTGTCCGGAAGAACTTCCCTTTGAAAATTCTAAATCAGATAAAAGATGAATCTGGACGATATATTTTGATTAAAGCCCTCATAAATGGAGAGGAATATGGGATCTTAAATGTATACTGTCCCCCGGCACATCCCTTTAAATTCATAACGGAAGCTTTTTCAAAACTGATGGCCTTTGGGGCCCGTCATACAATTATAGGGGGAGACTTTAATTGTATTATGGATCCGGAAATAGACAGGATTCCCAAGAGTGCCGCTGGAGTATCTCCCAGATCTAGACAACTGGCGGACCTGAATAAAGAATTAGGATTGGTAGATGTATGGAGATGTCTCCATCCACAGGGTAGAGATTTTTCTTTCTACTCTAATCCACATAAATGTCACACAAGAATTGATATGTTTTTTGCCCCATCGATTTTTCTAAACTCTATAGCAACCTGTAAAATAGGTACTATAGCAATCTCTGACCATGCCGCTGTATACATGGAAACTAAGGTAAAGAACAATGGGACATCTGCTCGGCATTGGCGTATGGACCCCTTCCTGATAAAAGATAGCAAATTTTTAAAGTACTTCTCCCAAGAACTTAAAACTTTTTTAGAAATTAATACTGGTACGGCTAGCAATCCGTCAATGATGTGGGAGACCATCAAAGCTTATGCACGAGGTTTGATCATCTCCTATTCAGCGACCCAGAGGAAAATGAAGGGAGAGCAACAGCGTCTGCTCGAAGCTCGCCTAAAAGCAGCCGAAACAGCATACGCTGATAGACCTTCTATCACAAAATTGCAGAGGATTACAGCTCTTAGGACAGCTTTAAACACCGCGCTTACTCAAACGGCTAAAAGGGAAATATTATTTGCGAAACAAAGATTATATGAATATGGCGACAAACCGGGTAGATACTTAGCATTTCTTGCAAAGAAAAAGAAAGCCCCTCAAACTATTCCGACCATCAAGGAAAGTACAGGTACCCTGACTCATGATCATAAAAAGATCAATGCGACCTTTAAAGAATTTTATTCTGAACTATATAGATCGCAGGATTGTGAAGACAGGATTAGGAGGATGCAGTCATTTTTTAAAAATTTGACCTTCCCGGGCCTGACTCCGGAACAGGTGTCGGCCCTAAATACCCCTTTAACAGTCCAAGAAATACTTGAGGCAATTAGGCAACTTCAGTGCGGAAAAGCACCGGGCCCGGATGGTTTTCAAGCTGAATTCTATAAAGAATTTACAGGAATATTGGTTGACCCACTTATGGATATGTATAATTTTGCGCATAGTCAGGTCTGTCTCCCGCCCACGCTGAAAGAAGTAAATATTTCTCTTATCCTCAAAAAAAGGAAAAGACCCAGAAGATTGTGCATCTTACAGACCAATATCCTTACTAAATGTAGACTTTAAAATTCTCTCAAAAATGTTAGCACTAAGACTAGAAAGGGTACTGCCATATATTATAAAGGAGGACCAGACGGGATTTATTAAGGGCCGCAGATCATCCAATAATATCAGAAGGGTCTTGAATATGATCCAAGCCTGTCATCAGGGAAAGACACCAGGAGTAGTAATTTCATTGGATGCGGAAAAGGCATTTGATAGGGTTGAATGGTCATATTTATTTTACACATTGGAAAGGTTTGGCGTTGGACAGGTGTTTACCAAATGGGTTTCAACATTGTATAATGACCCCAAAGCAGCTGTTATTACTAATGGGTTAAGATCGGATGGCTTCAGTGTGGGTAGGGGCTGCCGTCAAGGATGTCCTCTCTCACCATTGTTGTTTACACTGATAATCGAACCATTAGCAGAAGCCATCCGGACTGATCCTAATATAACGGCCCCGAGGATTGGTACAGGTAAACACAAAATTACCCTCTATGCAGATGACGTTCTCTTATTCCTCAGTAATCCTTTAATGTCAGTGCCTCGTCTAATTCAAGTTATTAATACATTTAGTGCATTCTCAGGCTATAAAATTAATTTTTCAAAATCGGAAGCCATGCCAATGGGTGGTCTGGCTATGATACCCCACTTAATGGACGGATCCCCTTTTCCCTTCCGTTGGTCCCTGGAGGGCTTCTTATATTTAGGTATTTTTATCACGCCAGTATTTGATCAGCTGTATAGGGCTAATTTTGTACAATTAATGGAAAGGATAAGGCAGGACCTCCAGCGATGGAGAGACCTTCCGACTTCCTGGCTAGGGAGAATAGCATTAATTAAAATGAATGTTCTGCCCCGTCTCTTATATCCTATGAGAATGCTCCCGCTGATGCTGCCAAGGCTAGCCCTACGTAAATTATATGGCTGGTTGGGCTCCTTTATTTGGAACCATAGACGGCCCCTTATTAAGCTGAAGAAGCTACAGCTTCCACAGGCAAGGAGAGGACTGGACTTCCCAGACTTTAGGAAATATCAGTTAAGCTCCCTACTAAGTTACATAGCTGATTGGGTTTCATCTGATCCACAATCAATTTGGCTGGATATCGAAGCCTCCCAAGTAAAATACCCACTTATTAACCTTTTATTTTCAGATAAGAGGAAAATCATTACAGACCACTGTAAAAATCCCATAATATTAAACACAATTAAGGCCTGGAATATAATGCGGCAAAATGAGGGTAACTCACATAAAACATCCCCCCATGCACCAATAGTAGGCGCATGGGGATTCCAACCGGGGATTACAGATGCCACCTTTAAACTCTGGAGATCCAGGGGCATCTCATGCTTAGGGGACCTATTTAAAGATGGGATCCTGATGTCCTTTGAGCAGCTGCGTCTGAAATTCGGAATACCTAATGGGGATCGCTTTCGATACTTCCAAGTTCGAGATTATATACAGAGGAAGACTACATTAATAGATAGTCTTTATAAATCAGACAGAGAACGTAATGTCTTACGACCAGTGGGGGCATCCTCCGTTAGTACTATATACCATTTGCTACAAGATGGAGTCTCAGGAGACATGGATGACCTGCTTAAAACATGGGAGCAGGACTTGGGGCTAGAAATCTCTGAGGATATGTGGAATGACATTTGGGAAAATGCTAGAAGAATTGCTATGTGTAACAGAACTCAGGCTATCCAACTAAATAGGGCCCATATAGCTCCGGCTCGACTGGCAAAATTTAAGGCAGGAGCATCTCCAATGTGTCCTAAATGCAAAATAGAGGTGGGTACTCTTGTACATTGTCTGTGGACTTGTCAGAAAATCCGCAGATACTGGACTAAAGTGGCAAATACCCTGACAGAAATTTTAGGAACGGAAATTAGGGTGGACCCTGTATCTCTCCTTTTGGGCTTTTCGAACCTCTCATCTCTGGATATGCATGGGAAGAGACTATTTTCTATTCTCTCTTTCTGTGCAAGGAAAAATATTTTGGTGAACTGGGTGGCTGAGGGCCCCCCTGGACTTTCAAATTGGCACAGATTAATTATGGAATGTATCCCCCTTGACTTCCTCACAAATATGGTGCACCGAAAGACTGAATTATTTTATAAAATATGGCAGCCCTTTTTGAATTATATAAATGCAGATATTTCGGCTATCCTAACAAGGGCTTTTATTTAGTGAAGATTTCAGACCGGGCTGCTCCGGGGCCCCTTGGGAGAGGAATCCTGCGCGAATACGGGTTTTATTATATTTGATGTTTATACATTCCGAGCATGTAAGAGACTTAGGTATACACTCTGGTTAGTTATAGGTTAGATTAGTAGAAAGTTGAGTTTTTTTTTCTTTCTTTTTTCGTTTCTTTTTTTTGTTTTCTTTCTTTCTCTTTTTTGTTAAATTATGACTATTGAATATATGATTTAATTGTACATCAAGGTTTGTATTTGAGAGTTTTGTTTATTTTTGTAAATTTGCAAAAATGTTAAATTTCAATAAAAATATCTACAAAAAAAAACACCTGAAGCTAAAGAAACCCAGTTACTTTCTCCAAACAATCACCATAACGTGTTGTTTAACTAATACATTAGAGACACATTTTGTGAACCTGTTCGCTCTGTGCTCCTGTGGGCAAATGAAAGATTCTGAAGGAAAAGATCAGCCAACTGAAGGACTCAAGAAACTAAAAGAAACCCTTCACCAATTCCGGAGAACTTGTTAAATATATGATTTGGAGATGTCGGTGTTGGACTGAGGTGTACAAAGTTAAAAATCACACAACACTAGGTTATAGTTCAACTGGTTTAATTGGAAGCACTAGCTTTTGGAGTACTGCTAGTGCTTCCAATTAAACCTGTTGGACTATAACCTGGCGGTGTGATTTTTAACTTTGTTAAGTATATAAATCTGGTCCGCGTTTTCTGCTAAGCTAAGTCTATCAGACTGATCAATTGAGAACTCTGCATTCTTTAACGGTTTTTTTTTTTAAATGTCCAGGAATATAGGAGCTCAATTTCCTATCCCAGTGAGATGTAATGCATGTTCATTGGCAAATTTACAAAACAATCACACATCGCTTGAATCCTAATACTTGTTACCATTTCTAAAACACTTTTAATTGCAACAAATTCAGGTACACAAATCACATCCGACTTGTGATTTAACATTCCACTAAAAGTTCTACTTTAATCTATACTACTGAGCATCTGATTTAATCTACACTACTGCAATGCAACTATTGGAAATGGAGTACAGTTTACAGAATTAACTGCATTTACTTCTGTTGTCCAAGTTCATCAACATTTCCAGTACTTAGCAAATTCAGAAAATTAATTTCAGAAATACTAGTTCAGCACTCGGGCTCCTTTTTCATTTGGGAAACAAAACTACAGCAGACACTAAATTGCAATAGGCAAATGATAAATTGAAATACATGTTGGATATAAATTCAGTACTACGATGTGTGTGAAACTTTGGTGATTGCAAGAGCACACTGTTACAAAACTAATCACAAAGATTATGAAGAATAGGAAAGCAGCTAAAATCTAGAATTAATACTTAAATAACACAAAGCTTAGGGTTTTAAAATCTGTGGTTTACATTAGGAAAGGAAAATAAAATGTAAAAACTTGATGAGTATCGAGGGCCTGCAGAAGAATTAATGAGGAAACTCATTAAACTGAATTTTGATCTCAACACAGTAGACCAAATAATTAGAAAAGTTTAAAATGTGGTGTTTTATAAAAATAAACTAGAGGTAAGTTTGCTCGCTGAGCTGTAAGGTTCATTTTCGGACGTTCTGTCACTGTACTAGGTAACATCAGTGAGCCTCCAGTGAAGCACTGATGGTATGGCCTGATTTTTTTGTGTTTAGGTTTCCTTGAGTTGGGTGATGTCATTTCATGCAGTGATGTCATTTCATGTTGTTTTTCTCAGGCATGATAAATGTGATCCAAGTCAATGTAGTTGTTGATAGAGTTCCAGTTGGAGTGCCATGCTTCTAGGAATTCTCACGCATGTCTCAGTTTGGCTTGTCCTAGGATGGATGTGTTTGATATGATGTTTTGGATCAAATTACACTGTTACTGGATGCAGGAGCCATTGTCTATTTTCTTCTTCTACTGACGACCTAATTAAAAGCTGGGTTCAGCCATGCGAAGTTAATGGGAATGAATCCAATAGCTGTGATGTGCTAAACAGGCAGTAGTAGATCTCACACCGTCAAAATACTTCACGTGAATCAATCGTCAGTGCGATGAATCAAATTTGCAAACTCGAAGCAGACAGGATTCGCTGATCAGTCACCCAATACTCAAAGACCTTGACAATTAGAAGTGAATGAAAAGATGCCTCATCAGTTCGGGTCAACCCTTAAGGTTACTGTACACCACTTACTGCAACACGCAAATGACAATATAGCACAGATGCAAAAATAAAATTTATTACTCCATAAAATTTTTAAGTTAAAAGGCTGGAAGTACACTTTACGTTATTCATGTTCTATGCACAAAACCACTAATAAATCTCTAGTCTAGATTAAGTTGATTGGTATCAGTAGGTTAACAGGAATGCTATAACTTGTTTTATTATCCAGATAGTGATATAAGAATATCAGGCCATTTCTGTTCCTTATCACTGTGCACAGACTGCTTGTGGAAAGCATGTATATTTGAATGCCAGGTGAGGCTCATATCAGGCTTAGCTGTGATCAGTGCTTATTATAAGCAATGTTGAGGACTGGGTACTCGATGAGGTACCAAAAGGGTCATCGTTGCTTACAAAATCACGTTCTAACAACTTCAGTAGCAAATTGTACGAGGAGAAAAATTACCATATCTCATTCCACCTGCAACAATAGCAAATTATATAATCAAGCATTGGAGAGTGGTTGAAAGGCTGAGGAGGAGTAAATGACAAAGAAAAACTTAGAACAAGTAAAGTTTGACGGTTAGTCAATTGAATGGGTAAGGTTTGAACTGTTGAACTTGTGTGGCGGGAAGATTGAAGGAAGTAGCTGGGACAAAGGTCCAAACAGTTTCAAAATTAAACCAGATCACAGATGACAGCTGACCTTTTTCAATATAAGAGATTGTACAACATGCACTCCACTTGAGCAGGGACAAAAACAATTTGAGATCTCCCTGTAGGATAGTACAGTGCAGGACATCCAAGACTTTAAAAAGGGACCTCAACAATATTTCCAGCCCCATCTCATGCCATACATTGGAAAGTTTTCAGGTCAGGGCATTGTTCTCTAAGCTTTCTTTCAAGCCTTTATTGCCTTCCATATCTGAAAGTGTCACAGTCATTCTTCAAGGAACAAACCTATTCCATGGATGTGAAATGTCAACATCCATTTCATCAATTGACCTCCAAATGGAGATACAGGAATAAACACAAGTCTGCATTCAAGCTACTGTGAACTGATGAATGAATGTTTTCCTAATTTTACAAAATTGCATATTGTGCTAAAATACAAATAGAGTAATGTACCCATTCATTACATATCTCAAAATGGGGAGGAGGCAATCAAGGTGATTCCAGACCGCAAGATCCAATTACAGTTTTTACATTACAACCTACAACACAGCAGTCCAATAAACTTATCAGCGCTCTTAGGTGTTACAACACATATGGACTATTAACAGTTCAAGTGATTAACTGAAAGAATTTATGCCTTAAGTGTTCTGATTTTCAACAAAAACAAACTGTGTATATTTAAAAGTTAAAGAAAGCAAGCATAATTGAAATAATACGATTGTTTATATCAACATATGCTAGAAATCAAGTTTTACTTTTGCATCCCCTCCCCTGAAATAGCTCTTCTGCGATAGATTTGATCTTCCAAAAACTATGTTGTGTCACTTAATCTGGAGTTATTTCAAGGTTTTTTTTACTGTGAAATCAGTCACTTATAACTACTCCTTGGACTTGCTGCTTAATTTCTACAGTCTTCCAATAAATAGAGAATTGTACGTCTGCTTCACAAAGTTGTAAGCTAAAAAAATTAATTTTCACCTTCTAAGAAGAAACGTGACTGATAATACCATTCAACTGACACAGATGCATTGCAACATGAACATCTGCCCTGTGTGCCTTGTCAATGCATAAAACAGTAAACCGTATTACTTCAATTTTACACACCATATGCAGACAATGATGTGATCGGCAATGAATCCCAATTTCCAAGCAAATGAAAATTACATCTGCTTGCGTAAAAGAGCTGGAAAGAATGCAGTATGCTCCCTTGTGAAATCTTACCACATAACTGATAAAAATCATATTTTTATAGATTGGAATAAAATTAGAGTTTTACAGCACTGAAAGAAGCCCTATGATCCATCATTTGAGAGCTGGTCACGAAGCACTGATCTTCTGTAATCTCAGCACTTGACCCATAGCCTTGTAATGCTATGGCATTTCAAGTCTTCATCTAAACGTTTAAATGTTGCAATAAAAAGAGAGGCCTATGCTTTAAAAAAAACCGTGATCTTGAAAATTACTAAATAATTCTAAGGAGAATTTTCTTTGAGGATTATGCAATTTTGGAACCCAGTGTCTCAGAAGACAGTGAAAGTACAGCCACTGAATATTTTTAATGGAGGTGGTTGATTGATTGTTGTTAGGCAATGCAATTGAAGGCTGTCACAAGTCAATGGGAATGTGAAGTGCAAAACAAACCCAAGATCTGACTGAATGGTGGGCTAGCTCAAGGGACAGAATTGTCCATTCCTGCTCCTAACTTGTATATTTATGTGACTAATCACAGCAAGCAACAGCTATCAATGCTGCAGCACATTCAGCAAGGTTAGGTTAATTGCAAAATTATGACAAAGAACTTAGTTTAAATAGACTTCTTCATGAGATCTTGAATACATTATTAGAAGGATATGAGACCTGCAGTGTTAGCACAATGATACTAAGGTGAGATGCAACAAGACCTTGTTCACCAGTCACTGAAAGTAAGCGCACAGGTACAGCAAGCGGTGAAAGCAAGTGGTATAGAACATAGAATATACAGAACATAGAAAAGTACAGCACAGAACAGGCCCTTTGGCCCACGATGTTGTGCAAAGTTTTAATCCTAATGTAAAATATAATAACTTAACCTACGCATCCCTCAACTCACTGCTATCCATGTGCATGTCCAGCAGTTGCCTAAATATCCCTAATGACTCTTCTTCCACCACCACCGCTGGCAACGCTTTCCATGCATTCACAACTCTGCGTAAAGGACGTTCCTCTTACGTCCCCGCTATATCTTTAGAACATAGAGCAGCACAGAACAGGCTCGTCAGCCCACGATCTTGTGCCCACCATTGATCCTCATGTATGCACCCTCAAATTTCTGTGACCATATGTATATCCAGCAGTCTCTTAAATGTCCCCAATGACCTTGCTTCCACAACTGTTGCTGGCAACGCATTCCATGTTCTCACAACTCTCTGTGTAAAGAACCCACCTCCGACATCCTCTCTATACTTTCCTCCAACCAGCTTAAAACTATGACCCCTCGTGTTAGTCATTTCTGCCCTGGGAAATAGTCTCTGGCTATCGACTCTATCTATGCCTCTCATTTTCTTGTATACCTCAATTAGGTCCCCTCTCCTCCTCCTTTTCTCCAATGAAAAAAGTCCAAGCTCAGTCAACCTCTCTTCGTAAGATAAGCCCTCCAGTCCAGGCAGCATCCTGGTAAACCTCCTCTGAACCCTCTCCAAAGCATCCACATCTTTCTTATAATAGGGCGACCAGAAATAGACGCAGTATTCGAAGTGCGGTCTAACCAAAGTTTTATAGAGCTGCAACAAGATCTCACGACTCTTAAACTCAATTGCCCTGTTTATGAAAGCCAAAACACCATATGCTTTCTTAACAAACCTGTCCACTTGGGTGGCCATTTTAAGGGATCTATGTACCTGCACACCAAGATCCCTCTGTTCCTCCACACTGCCAAGAATCCTATCCTTAATCCTGTACTCAGCTTTCAAATTCGACCTTCCAAAATGCATCACCTCACATTTATCCAGGTTGAACTCCATCTGCCACCTCTCAGCCCATCTCTGCATCCTGTCAATATCCCGCTGCAACCTATAACAGCCCTCTGTACTGTCGTCAACGACACCTCCAACCTTTGTGTCGTCTGTAAACTTGCTGACCAATCCTTCAATCCCCTCATTCAAGTCATTAATAAAAATTACAAACAGTAGAGGCCCAAGGACAGAGCCCTGTGGAACACCACTCACCACAGACTTCCAGGCAGAATACTTTCCTTCTACTACCACTCGCTGTCTTCTGTTGGCCAGCCAATTCTGTATCCAGACAGCTAAATTCCCCTGTATCCCATTCCTCCTGACCTTCTGAATGAGCCTACCATGGGGAACCTCATTAAATGCCTTGCTGAAATCCATATACACACATCCACAGCTCAACCCTCATCAACTTTTCTAGTCATTTCCTCAAAGAACTCGATAAGGTTTGTGAGGCATGATTTGCCCCTCACAAAGCTGTGTTGACTGCATTTAATCAAGCCACGCTCTTCCAGATGGTCATAAATCCTATCCCTCAGAATCCTTTCTAACACCTTACAGATGACAGACGGGAGACTTACTGGTCTGTAATTGCCGGGGAATTTCTCCTAATATCTTAAAACTATGACCCCTCGTACCCTGGGGAAAAGTCTCTGGCTTCCTGACCCTATCTATTCCTCTCATTATCTTGTCTACCTTGATCAGATCTCCTCTCTTCCTCCTCCTCTCCAGAGAGAAAATTCCGAGCTTATTCAACCTTTCTTCATAAGGCAAGCCCTCCAGGCAGCATCCTGGTAAACCTTCTTTGCACTCTCTCCAAAGCCTCTGTATCTTCCTTGTAGTAGGGCAACCAGAACTGGACACAATATTCCAAGTGTGGTCTCACCAGGGACTTGTAGAACTGTAGCAAAACCTTGTGACTCTTAAACTCGATCTTCCTGTTAATGAAAGCCAAAATGTTGGCTTTCATAATGAAAGGTTTTGAGTATAGGAGTAAAGATGTTTTGCTGCAATTATGGAGAGTCTTAGTGGTATTAAACCTGGAGTATTGTATGCAGTTTTGACTTCCTTACTTAAGGGTGTGGAGAAGTACCACAAAAGTTTGAGTGTACTGTTCCTGGAATGGCAGGACAGATGTATGAAGAGACTGGAAACAGTTAGGACTGTATTCACTAGAGTTCAGAAGAATGATTGGGGATGGGGGGGGGGGGGGGGGTTTGGATTTCATAGAAACCTATAAAATTCCAACAGGACTAGACAGGGTAAATGGGGGAAGGATGTTCCAATGACCAGGAGTCCAGAACTAGGTCTCTCAGTTTAACGTCACAGGGTAGGCCATTTAGGACCGAGATGAGGAAAGATTTCCTCAACCAGAGACTGGTAAGCCTATGGAATTCTCAGTTACTGAAAGCGGTTTAGGCCAAAGCATGGAATGATTTCAAGGAAGAGTTAAGATATAATCTTAGGACTAAGATATCATGTGGAGAAAACTGGATTAGGGTACAGAACTGCATGATCAGCCATGGCAGAGTAGGCTCAAAGGCTCTAAATGTCTACATTTGCTTCTATTTTCTATTTCAATTAAATATAATGTTAGCTGTGTAAACTTTTCACTTTAGCTGTGAAAACTGTGCTGTGTAGTAAGAGATTGTGTCCTTCTGAACAAAAATTGCATTTAAAGCGAGTTTTGTATGAGGGGAAACATATGAGAAGGGTGAAAAGCAATTGGAGTGATGAATTGCAAGTGCTAGAGTACAATAAATATACTACAGAATGTTAATGCATTGGCTCAAAATATAATTTCCTCAAAAATTTTTACTGAATACTAAACAAGTATCATAGAAAAACTGTCAACTGGATCCATCATTTTAATATTCTATCAAACATGCTGGCTGACAGCTACTTGTTCCTTTTATGGTTTGAATCATAGAGCCATAGTCACACACAGCATAGAAATAGACCCTTGGGTCCAACTTGTCCATGCTGACCAGTTATCCTAAAATAATCTAGTCCCATTTGCCAGCATTTGGCCCATATTCCTCTAAACCCTTCCTATCATACAACCATCCAGATGCCTTTTAATTGTTGTAATTGTACCAGCCCCCATCATTCCATCTGGCAGCTCATTCTTTACATGCACCACCCTCTGCATGAAAAAGTTGTTCCTTAGGTCACTTTTCAACCTTTACCATCTCACCTTAAACCTGTACCCTCTAGTTTTGGACTCTCCCACCCCAGGGAAAAGACCTTGTCTATTTACCCTATTCATGCCCCTCATGATTTCATAAACCTCTTATATGGTCATCCCTCAGCCTCCGACGCTCCAGAATAAACAGGCCCAGCCTATTTATTGCAAAGTAGATAACACTGCAGCTTTAGTTTCGGATGCGTGACAAATAGAGTCATAAAGATGTATAGCATGGAAACAGATTCTTTAGTCCAACTTGTCCATGCCAACCAGATATCCCAACCTGCCAGCATCTGGCCCACATCCCTCAAAACCCTTCCTATTCATATACCCATCCAGATGCCTTTTAAATGGTGCAATCATACTAACCTCCACCATTTCCTCCGGCAGCTCATTCCATACAAGCACCACCCTCTGTGTGAAAAAAGTTGCACCTTAGGTCTCTTTCATATCTTTCGCCTCTCACCCTAAACTTATACCTTCTAGTTCTGGACTCCCCCAACCCAGGAAAGAGACTTTGTCTATTTATTCTATCCATGCCCCTCATGATTTTATAAACCTCTAAGGTCACTCCTCAGCCTCCGACGCTCCAGGGAAAACAGTCCCAGCCTATTCAGCCTCTCCCTTTAGCTCAAATCCTCCAACACTGGCAACGTCCTTGTAAATCTTTTCTGAACCCTTTCAAGTTTCACAACATCGTTCCGAAAGGCTGGACCAGTGGGCTGAGGAATACATTACTAGTTCCATAATTTCATAATCAAACAAGTAATATTTGACATACACTAAAGGATTATCTGGAGGGAATGAGTGTATGAAGCAACTCAGAATCCTTAATTGAAGTATTATGGAAAAGTACAAAATTTCACATTTGCAGCATCTAAACAATTAGTGGACAGTATTCTGTAAATACCAAAAAGCAGAAGTACAGATTACCCTAGCAACAAAACTAAAACCAATTAATGATTAGATCTCTCAATTACTTTACCTTGTGTGCTAATTACCCTGGCAAGTTTGTCTGACTGTTTAGTTGACAAATCTATCATCTAACAAGTTTATGAACTACAGCAAGCTTCCACTGCTAGCAAGACAGACATTTCTGAAAAGTGACATCATGAAGAGCTCTGCTGTGGACTTCAAAAGAATTTAATAATATTAAAAATTACTTTGATTCTAAGGATCAGCTTTGAACAAGTAATTTTAAATGGAAGGGAGAAAAACAAATTACTTTCATATTGTAAATTTTCATCCCATTAAAGAAAAATAGACAAGCGAAGCTAACGTGAATGTAACCGAAAAATTCAAAGGAAAGAAAAATCAATGGTGATTGTCAAGGGAACAGAACGGAAAACTGGCTGTCTGACACATGGTCTTTGTTTCCTTTGCAGAGAGTAATTTGCAATTTTTGCTTCCCAGATGGTCGCATAAATTAATTAATTTTTATGATAACAGAATTAAATTTTAAGTAATGAATCTCACAAATGTGCACTCTAAGAGAAACCCTAAAGCTGAATTTATCCCCATGATGCAAAATGCATTGTTTCATTTCACAAAGGAATTTCTGTACATGTAAAAACACCCATCATTTCTGTTACAGCACTGTTTAGAAAGCAACTGTGATCCAACCAATGATTGAGACATTGCCATATAACGAATGACTTGCATTTTATTGAATTACCAGTGTCATCACTCTCCTTTGTGAGAACATAGAACCCCTAACAATGCAGAAATAGGCTATTTGGCCCATCCAGTCCACACTGACTCTCCAAAAAGCATCCCAGTCAGATCCAATCTCCTACCATATCTAATAACCTCACATTTACCATAGCTAATTCACCTAGCCTGCAGGATGAACACTACAAACAAATTCAGCATGGATAATCCACCGAACCTTGAAGTCTTTGGACTGTGAGAGGAAATCTAAGCACTCAGAGGAAACCCACGCAGACAGAATAAGAACATGCAAACTCCATAAGCCACCTGAGGCTGGAATTGAACTCAGGTTCCTAGCACTGAGGTGGCAATGCCAAGCACTGAGCTACATGCTGCACCAAAAACCACTATCGCAAAGTCTTCCTTATTATTGTTGTACGTGCTCTCAGTATTAAATAAGTCCAGATTTCACTCAAATCTATCTGTTCATCTTGATGATTTTTGGACAGATCGACTGCAGCCCACTGGTGACTAATCAAGTCTGATGCGCCACAGCATGAAACCATAATGACATCCTCAGGAGACAAACACAATCTGCAACCAACAGGGTGTCGTCCTGTTCCCCCACTCCAGTCAAAGCAAAATGCTCAGAGACACAGCATAATTCTAGTTCCTTCATCTTTATTCTGGGCCCTGCTAGGAGAGAGAACGATAGCCCATGTGCACAGGGACACAAGTTCTCTGGAAGAATAGTTCCTCAATGAATTATATAGTAATTTTACAGGGAAGAACATCCAGACATATTAAATGGGTGACCGTTACAATCAACGAGTATTAATGGCAGTGACCAAGTCCTTTATTGTCATACAATGAATGCTCTTAACCTTGTCAATTGGATTCACACAATGGATGCTTTTCCCCTTGTTAGCTGACCTTGCATACTGAATGCTTCCAATATTGTTAAATGGCTTGACATAATGAATGCTTTTCTATCTTGTTAACTCATTACCCTTGCCTTCAGCACCCCATTGTTAACTACAAGTTCTCATCTGATCTGACTCATGCTCAGCTGAACTTTTCACAAAACTCAGAACTTAACTCTTTCCCTGCCTGCTTATACCCTATACACATTCTCAAGGGTACTCTTCATTTTCCAGTATTTCCCAGGAGCTAAAACACTACACCATGTTCTTCACAACCTGTAATACATTACCAATGAGGATGAACACCTCATCAAGACCTTCCCCACGCCTCCACTTCTCACCTTTAAACCACCAAATCTCAAACAGATCATTGTTTGCAGCAAAGTGCCCAGCTTTCAGGACAACACCATACAACCTTGCCATGCTAGATGCTGCAAGATGTGTCAGTGTTGACACAGATACCACCATTACACATGGGGACACCACCCACCATGTACATGGCAGCTCCTCATGTGACTCAGCCAATGTTGTCTATCTCATATGCTGCAGGCAAGGGTGGTCTGAGGCATGGTACACGGGCGAGACCAAGCAGAGGCTACGGCAACGGATGAACGGACACTGCACAACAATCAACAGACAAGATGTTCCCTCCCAGTCAGAGAGCGATCCAGGATATTCGACCTCACACCTTCGGGTGACCATCCTCCAAGGCAGACTTTGGGACAGGCAACAATGCAAAGTGGGCAAGCAGAGGCTGATAGCTTAGTTCGGTACCCATGGGGATAGCCTCAACCGGGACCTTGGATTCACATCACACTACAGGTGACTCCACTGCAACATACGCACACACACATATACTCCTACAGAACCATACACTCACGCTGACCTTCTCTCACACACAAGCTCTCCCTCATATGCTCACACATACACACCCACACATGCACCCTCTCATGTACCCCTTTACACTCTCACATACTCATACATGATTCACACCCTCATGTTATTTTTTCTTTCATAAGCAGGAACAATTTTTCCCCAATCTATTCTGTCCTGACTGCTCACAACTTTGAGAATCTCTTTCAAATCGCTTTTCAACCTTGTCTTTGGATTAATCTTTTAGATTCCTTAACTTTGAGGTCATTAATCAATTGTCAGTACCAAGTCTTATATAACCTGCTTTCTGGATAGCTCCAGAATGTGAGAAAGCACGCTAACATTTTGAACCTCGATGACTCTTCATCGCAGCACCCACGCTGAAAACGTTAGCTTGCTTTCTCTCCAAGCGTGCTGCCTGATCTGCTGTGATCGCCAGCATTGTTTACTTTCAGATCAGATTCCAGCATTTGCAGTAATTTGCTCCTAGCTCCAGATTGTAGTGCTCTGAGAAACTGTTAAGAAAGCATTGTATGAACTTATCATCCAGGCTACCATTGCCAATCTGATATTTTGTTTATGTGCAGATTGAAAATGTATGGATTCAGGCAAGTGACTGTCATCCATCCTGGTAATACATTCAACCCAAAACAGTAGGTTTTGCTGGAGGATGGAAACATTGATGGTAATGTTTCCTGTTTCCTGTGCTTCTATGTTTGTGAATGCAATCCTACCAGCAGATCACAACAATGCTGTGCAGGGAGTGCTGATGTAAACACTTTCGAAGACATACTGCATCACATAGAAGGGTGGAGGGGACCACAACTTATTTATTTTAAAAATTTCTAATCAACCTGCTCAGAGATGTTTCCTTCTCATTACGTCTGCAGCAGGTGAGACTTGAACCTGGATCTTCTGGTGGGGACTCTATTACTGCGCCACAAGAGTCCTCAAATTCTACCAGCTGCCACAAGGGGATTTGAACCAGTGCATAAAGAACTTTAGTCTAGGTTATTAATCCAGTGACATTAGTGTTACACCCATTCATGATTTCATTTGCTTGGTATTTGGTCTATGCTCTAGGGCTCTGGCCTGAAACGTCGAATTTCCTGTTCCTTGGATGCTGCCTGACCTGCTGTGCTTTAACCAGCAACACATTTTCAGCTCTATGCTCTAAGGTTGTGGTGGCTTATGCAATTATGTAACATGTATATACCTCCTGCACCACAGAAACAAATTATCACAAGCCGTGTAACGAAGTTTCAAATTTGATAATCATGACAGCAACCAAAACAGCTGGTAGCAAATTTATCTGTGTTCTAAGAGGTCACTTTACAAGGTAGCTGGCTGAATAATTCTAGAGCTCTTGGTTGAAGTAAAGTTCATGACACTTCCTCCAATTTGATTTACCACTGACTCATTCGCAGAAACTGGAGAAAAAGTACTCATTGGTTAAAAATAGTTATGATCAAACATGGTGTGTAGAGTTGTAGGAACTTTTCTTGCCTTAAAGCATGCAAAACATAATGCTAACATAATAAATGAGCTAAAATTAGGTCAACTCAGACAAACAAATTACACCCAACTAAATAACACCTCTGTCCAAAGTGGCAGAAACAAGCCAAAGATGACATATCCTCTTCAATTATCTGGTGGGCCACATTTCCATCTCACCTATCCTACAAAGAAAAGCCAGAAACATAAAAGCAGTTCTTGTAATGCATTGTCAGAAAGTGAGGGAGATGTCCCAAAATCAGACTTTGGTCCATCAGGGTCAAAGGTAACACTTCATTAAGATAATAGCACTGTCAGTAATGGTAGTCATAGTATATGTATTATATTTATGTTGATTTAATTCAAATTGGCATCATCAAGCTTGCTGCTTTTTTATGGTGTACAAAGAGATAAAATGGATTTTTTTTTACAATAGCACTTAATTTTTCATTAAGGCCTTTGCTCTACTTTAACATGTTGTTCATCTTGCTTGTTCCCAAAGAATTAACACTTTCAAGATTACATTTGCTAACACTTCATAGTTTGAACCTTTCCACAGTGAGTAGTTTGCTGTGTGTAAAAACATAGCCAAGTTACAATCAAAGAAAAATTTCCCAGAAAAGCTCAGCAGAAACCAGAGGGAACTGTCCTGACGAAGGGTCATTTGACCAGAAACATTTCTCTCCACAGATGCTGCCAGACCTGCGGAGCTTTTCCAGTAATTTCTTTTTTTTTCTGATTTACAACATTTGCAATTAAAGAGGCTTAGAGTCATACAACACAGAAACAGAACCCTCTGTCCAACCAGTCCATGTAGAACATAATCCCAAACTAAACTACTCCAACCTGTCTTCTCCTGGCCAAGATCCCTCCAGACCTTTCCAATTCATGTTCTTATCTATTTAGTAATTGGAAGCACGCCATTACTGATTCAAAGGTAAATTTAAAAGCCAAATTAAAATCCAAGCTCAACAAGCCCATCCTTTGTAACAGGTCAACCAACTGATCTACCTTCTCACTATGTCCAAAATGTTGGCCAGATTTGTATGAAGTACTCCTCAAATCTATTTATAATTATCCATTTTAAAGGTAACATGTCTCACCACTCAACTTCACTCTAGATGGAAAGTTTTCATCTTATTCCTAATTTTCTAGTATTTGAATCCTTCGCAATGACAAACAATTTTGTGTATTTTATATTGAAACTATGAAGTTACAACAGGAAAACCATACAGTCCTTCACAATGCATTTAGCATCCCTAAAAGGAAACAAGATATAGTAAAAATGTTTGTCCATTAAATAACAATTTAAAAATGACTAATTTGCATATGTTCTAAGGTAACAGGAGCAGCAAATCTTTCTAAAGGTAGTGAGCTGTGCATCCAGTCTCTATCATTCACAGATGTCTTTGAACCATTGCAGGCAATATCATTTGGAAGTAAAGGTTCTATCTAAAGCCCTGATTACAATACTTTTAATACCAACATGCTATCATGTTTTCGTTCCAGTTTCACTTTTCAGTAAAATTTGTAAAATGTTTTCCACCAGTTCAATTTGAAGAGTTAAGCAGCAAATACTTTTTTCTCCATTAACATGGTCAAAAACTGTTGATAATAGTGCTAAATAATAAACCTAAACCCGATATTAGTTCTGGTCAATTCAGCTGAGTGGCTGGGGCTTTTCCTCGAGACGGTGAACAATTGACCTCGGGAATTAAGAGAGAAACTTCTTTACTCAGAGTGGTTAAAATGTGGCACTCAACATGGAACTGTTGAGGCCAATGGTGCAGATGTATTTAAGAAGAGGGCAACAAATACAAGGGAGAAGGTTTATAAGAATATATTAGTTGGTAAGATGAAGTAAACAAGCCAGGTGAAGGCTCATGTTTGTGCAGCACAGTTGACAGGTACATTCTATTGTTCAGCTTAGTCAGTAAGTAGAGAAACCAGTGTACTTCTAGGTAAAAGAAAGTATATATGGGTGAATTTTCTGCTAGCCATTTAAATATCAGTGTGAGGATACACTAAGTGCAGGACAGTTTTCCAGAAATGCTACTTCAACACGTTTTCTCTTATGTCACTAATGCATTTTGTAAAGACCGACAGCTGCCATGCGATCTGCATTTTTTACTTGCTGCAAATATACACACTAAGCCACTTATTCTGCAAATATTGCCAAATATGTCTTAAATAGTGTACATAAGAAAACTTCCCAAAGCTCTTTTCTTGAGCACTATGAAATAAAATAAAGTAACTGACCAACCCAAGACATGCCCAAATGCGTGGGCAAAGATTCAGGCATGGGGGAGGGTGGGGGCTCTTGAAACCAGCAATACAGGTAGGGAAGTCAAGACAACTTAAAGAATTGAAGGCCTACCTAGGCAAATGAAGGCACTGCCATCAATACTGGAGATTAAAATTGTGTTGCTCAAAAGCGCAGGTATTGCTGACAGCTTTGGGGGTTGGAAGAGCTTAGAGAGAAGGGAAGGGTCAGAACATGAAGTGATATGAAAATATAATGAAGGTTTTGCTTCACAGACCTGCCAATGTAGTCAGTCAGCAAGGACGAACAGGATATGGTGTGTATTAAGAACACGAGCAGAATTTTGCATGACCTCAAGTGCACAGAGTCAAAAAGATGGAGACTAACAAGTGTGTTGGAATAGTCACATTTAGAGATAACAATTTCAGGGTCAAATATGACACGAAGGTAGCAGATGGACTAGTTTCTTCTCATACTATTGTCAGAGAAAAAGATGGCATCAGTAAGGCAGGGAACAGAGTTTGGAAAAGGGACCAAAGCTAATAGCCTGAGAACAGCAGTGTGGGTGTCCAATCATAGATGCCTTCACAGCTTTCCTACCATACGTTCATCATTGCTATTGCATCTCCTAAATAAAATAATAAATGTATATATGTGAGGCAGATGTTTTAGCATTCTTGCCAGTAGAGTCAGAGAGTCGTTGAAATGTACAGCATGGAAACAGACCCCTCGGTCCAACCTGTCCATGCCGACCGGATATCCCAACCCAATCCAGTCCCATCTGCCAGCACTGGGTCCATATCCCTCCAAATCCATCCTATTCACACACCCATCCGGGTGCCTTTTAATTGCAATTGTACTAGCCTCCACTATTTCCTTTGGCAGCTCATTCCAAACATGTACCACCCTCTGCATGAAAAGGTTGCCCCTTGTCTCTTTTATATCTTTTCCCTCTCACCCTAAACCTATGCCCTCTAGTTCTGGACTCCCCCACCCAAGAGAAACGACGTTGTCTATTTATCCTAGCTATGCCTCTCATAATTTTATAAATCTCTATAATGTCACCCCTCAGCCTCCGATGCTCCAGGGAAAACAGCCCTAGCCTATTCAACCTCTCCCTATAGCTCAAATCCTCCAACTCTGGCAACATTCTTGAAAAAAGTTCAGAAAAGATTTACAAGTTGCACAACACCTTTCTTATAGGATGTTGACCAGAATTGCACACAATACTCTAACAGTGACCTAACCAATGTCCGGTACAGCCGCACATGACCTCTCAACTCCTGTACTCAGAACTCTGACCAATAAAGGAAAGCATACCAAACGCCTTCTTCACTGTACTATCTACCTGCGCCTCCACTTTCAAGGAACTAAACCTGCACTCCAAGGTCTCTTTGTTCAGCAACACTCCCTAGGACCTTACCAGTAAGTGTATAAGTCCTGCTAAGATTTTCTTTCCAAAAATATAGCACCTCGAATTAATCTGAATTAAACTCCATCTGCCACTTCTCAGCCCATTGGCCCATCTGGTCCAGATCCTGTTGTAATCTGAGGGAACCCTCTTTACTGTCCACTACACCTCCAATTTTGATGTCATCTGCAAACTTACTAACTGTACCTCTTATGCTCACATCCAAATCATTCATGTAAATGACAAAAGGTAGAGGACCCAGCACCGATCCTTGTGGTACTGCACTGGTCACAGGCCTCCAGTCTGATAAACAACCCTCCACCACCACCCTCTGTCTTCTACCTTTAAACCAGTTCTATATCCAAATGGCTACTTCTCCCTGTATTCCATGAGATATAACCTTCCAAATCAGTCTCCCATGGGGAGCCTTGTCGAACGCCTTACTGAAGTCCATATAGATCACATCAATCTTCTTTGTTACTTCTTCAAAAAACTCAATCAAGTTTGTGAGACATGATTTCCCACGTAAAAAGCCAAGTTGACTAGCTCTAATCAGTCCTTGCCTTTCCAAATACATGTACATCCTGTCCCTCAGGATTCCCTCCAACAACTTGCCCACCACTGAGGTCAGGCTCACTGGTCTATAGTTCCCTGGCTTATCTTTACCGCCCTTTTTAAACAGTGGCACCACATTTGCCAACCTCCAGTCTTCAAAAGTCTTTGTGGCTCCACACAAAGGCCGCCTTGCTGGTCTTTGAGGAGCCCTATTCTCTCCCCAGTTACCCTTTTGTTCTTCATATATTTCTTCCAAATGCAACATATTAGAAAATCATGGCTAATTAAAGCAATTCTGTAATATCTGGGACACTATCTGGTGCTATAGACTTCACCTAGCTGATATTGCAAAGCAGATTCCACAGTACTTGGTTAAGAAAAAGGAAGCAAGCATATATCACGTAAAGAGAGCAGAGATCAAATCAATCCTTAGAGTATAAAGGCAGTAGGGGTATACGTCAGGAGGAAATCAGGAGGACGAAAAGGGGACATGAGATAGCTTTGGCCAATAGGGTTAAGAACAATCCAAAGAGATTTTATAAATACATCAAGGACAAAAGGGTCACTTGGAGAGAATAGGGCCTCTCAAAGATCAGTAAGGCAGCCTATGTGTGGAGCCGTAGGAGATGAGGGACGACACTAAATGAGTATTTTGCTCAGTATTTACTGTGAAGAAGAACATGGAAGACAATATAAGACTGAGACTAGGCAGTTTTAATGCCCCCCCGCTTCCTAACTTACTCCTAGCAAATATATAGTCTCTGGACAACAAGATGGATGAACTCAGATCACGGCACAGCTTCCAGCGTGAGTTGTGGGACTGCTGCGTCCTCTGCTTCACAGAAACCTGCTCAATCCATCCATTCCCAATTGCGCACTTCAGACTGATGGTTTTTCTATCCATCATATAGACTGCATAGCGTCCTCAGGTAAGACAAAGGGTGGAGGGGGTTTGCTTTTTAAACAACTGGTGGTGCATGTACATTGCAACCCCAAATATTGAACTCCTTGCCATCAAATGATGCCCTTTCTATCTACCATGGGAATTTACTGCTGCAATACTAACTATACATGCCACCACAAGCAAAGGTTGAGGAAGTTCTGGCTGTGCTGCACTCCACCAGTAACATGCTGAAGTAAGAACACCCCAAAGTCCTGTTTATTGTAACTGGCAACTTCAATCAAGCCAATCTAAGGAAAGTGTTTCCCAAGTACCACCAGAACCTGCCCCACCAGGGGCACGAACATTTTAGACCACTGCCTCACGACTATAAAGGATATCTACCGCTCCATCCTTCGCCCTCATTTCAGGAACTCTGACCACAAAGCCATGCTGCTTCTTGAGGCTTATGGGCAAAAGGTCAAGCAGGAGACCTCCCTCGCAGATACAGGTCCAGTGCTGGTCGGAGGCAGCAGAGGATCAACTCCGCTGCTGTCTGGAATTGGCTGACTGGGCCATGTTCAAACAGTCCACAGGCACCTTGGACGAGTATGCCATCACTGTCACAGACTTGATCAGCAAATGTGTAGAGGACTGCATACTGAGGAAGTCAATCCGAGAGTTCCCCAACAGGAAACCCTGGGTGAATCAGGACATACAGAACCAGCTACAAACCAGACGTGAGGCCTTCAGATCAGGAGACCCACTCAAAAATAAGGAAGCCATGTATGACTTTCACAGAACATTTTAGACAGCCAAGGACGAATACCCAGCGACTACGGCAAGGACTGAAGGACCTCATAGGTTTTAAAAAAGAGGCAGTGCATGATAGCAGATGATGACATATCTCTCCCAGATTGTCTCAACACCTATGTTCACTTTGAGCAGAATTTCAGCAGAGAGGTAACACCTATTCCGACAAGTCCTGACAAGCCTGTTCCAACAGTCACTGCATCAGAGATCAGATCAGTTTTCCTTCATGTGAATCCAAGGAAATCAATAGGGCCAGATTGCGTGCCAGGCCATGCACTCAGAGCACGCGCAGATCAGCTGGCAGAGGTCTTCTCGAATATCTCCAACCTCTCCCTGCAGCAGGCCACTGTCTCTGCCTGTTTCAAGAGGGCCAACATCATCTCTGTGCCTAAGAAGGCTGATGCAGCATGTCTCAATGACTACCGCCCAGTGGCCCTAACTTCGGTGGTCATGAAGTGCTTTGAAAGGCCAATCATGGCATTAATCAATTCCAGCCTCCCCGCTACTCTTGACCCAGTCCAATTTGCCTATCAGACCAACAGATCTATGTCAGATGCCATATCACGTGCCCTTCACTCCTCCCTAGAACATCTTGACACCAAGAACAGCTATATAAGAATCCTACTTATTGGCTACAGTCCAGCTTTCAACACTATTATCCCCTCGAGACTGATTACTAAACTTAGTGATCTCAGAATAAGCCCCACTCTGCAACTAGATCCTCAGTTTCCTGACCCACAGGCCACAATCAGTGAAGACTGGGGACAATATTTCATCCTCACTAACACTCAACACTAGAGCCCCCCCACTAAGGGTGCATACTCAGCCCCCTACTGTACTCACTGTTTACCCATGACTGCGTCACTAAATGCCAGACTAATCCCATTTACAAGTTCGCTGATGACACCACCATAGTTGGTCGAATCTCAGATGGCAATGAAACAGACTATAAATGGGAGATGGAAGACCTGGAAAAGTGGTGCTCTGAGAACAATCTAGCTCTCAATGCCAAAAAAAAGCAAGGAACTCATTATTGACTTTCGGCGGAATGTTACTTATGCTCCCGTACACATTAACGGCACAGAGGTGGAACGAGTGGAGACTGTCAAGCTCCTGGGAGTGGTCATCCACAACAATGTTTCTTGGACTCTTCACGTGACTGCATTGGTTACAAAGGCTCAACAACGTCTCTTATTCCTCAGGCAGCTGAGGAAATTTGGCATGATGGTGAATACCCTTGCCAACTTTTATAAGTGTGCCATCAAGAGCATTCTGTCTGGATGCATCACTACCTGGTATGGCATCTGCACCATTCAAGATCAGAGGTGTTTACTGAGAGTGGTGAACTTGGCCCGGACATCACAAAGGCCAACCTTCCATCTATAGAATCCATCTACCAGGCCCACTGTCAAGAAAAGGCCACCAGCATTCTCAAAGATCCATCGCACTCTGGCAATGTTTTTCTATAACCGCTACCATCGGGGAGAAGGTACAGAAGCCTGAACACACGCACCAGCCTGTTTCGCAACAGTTTCTAACAGACTGTTGTTAGAATACTGAATGGACTCATAAACTCTTAACATTTGCCTGTGTTTTTGTTTTTGCCGCTGTTTACCTATTATTTACTATCTACGCTACTTAACGATGTGAGCTGCCTGTATTGCTTGCAAGACAAAGATTTTCACCGTGCCTTGGTATATGTGACAATAAATTCAATTCAAGTCAATTCAATATGGAATGTGGGGAAAATAGATGACGACAACTTGAAAAATGTCCATAGTACAAAGGTGGTGGCGCTGGATGTCTTGGAATGCATAAAAGTGGATAAATCCCCAGGACCTGATTAGATATACCCCAGAACTCCGAGGGAAGCTAGGGAAGTGATTACTGGGCCCGTTGCTGAGAAATTCATATCATCAATAGTCACAGGTGAGGTGTCGGAAGATTGGATTGGCAATGGTTTTTTATTTACTATGACTCGGATGAAAATTAGATGCTGGATCCCAAGATTCACACTGTTTACAAAAAATAATCCATGTTCAAAATAGCAAATATTTTAGTGCATTCTTTGAAGGAAAATACTCACCAAGGTTGAATTCTTGTTATCCATGTCAACAACATTTCAAAGCAAACAAAAACACCTGAAAATGCTGAGCTTCTGTGATGTCCTTGAATTGTAAAGACTTTTGGTGGAACAGCTATGATTGTTGAAAGGAGAGAACTGTACCATCACTATCCTTAAATAAGTAGAAAGCAGCTGACTGGGTGTATTTGTGCTTTGACACTTGTTTTAATCCATGGTCAATCAAGCCTTTGCAACACAACAATTATATTATAACTGGAAGACATTATTCATGCCATTCATTCACACTTGCACTGTAGTAACACACCAGTGCTCCTTTGTGTTTCAGTGACAATGCCAGCTTTTAATTTCTTCCCAGGACCAAATACTACAATCACACCTAATAATATCTGCAATGACTCAGTTACATACCAACCAGACTTGATAATAAATAGACTTGCATTTATGTGAATCGTTCACATTTTCAGCAATCCAAGACATTTTGCAGTTAATTATTTTTGAAATGTGTATATCTGTGAAATATGGGTATTGCAGCAGCCCATTTACCAAGAAGATCCCACAAAGAACAAGGAGATGAATTATCAATGCATTTTCAGGAAAGTAAGTTACAATGAAGAAATAAAAAAATTACAAATAGATATGTGAGAGGTTATCCATTTTGGTCAGAAAAATAGAATGGCAACTTATTATTTAAATGGAGAGGATAATCAGACTGCTTCTGTGTAGAGAGATCGGAGTATTCTCATGCATGAATCTCAGAAAACTAATATGCAAGTACAGCAGGTAAAAGGCAAATAGAATTTTAGTATTTATTGCTAAAGGAAAAGGGTACAAAAGGAAGTGTTGCTCCAACCATACAATGCATTACTGAGACTGTACCTGCAGTACTGCATAAAATTTTGGTCCTCTGACATGACGAATATGTAGCTATACTGGAGGCAGTTCAGAAGTTCACTTGATTGCACCCAGAGATGAGGGATTTGTGCTGTGAACAGAGATTGAGCAGTTGAGGCCTATACTCTCTGGAGTTCAGAAGAACAAGACGACAATCTAACAGAGTTATGTGGGATGCCAAAAGGACTGACAAATTAGACATAGAAAGGATTTTTCTGCATGTGGGACAATCTAGAACTAGAGGTCATGGTTTATGATAAGGGGCAGCACACTGGAGACAGAATAAATTTAAGATAGACAGATTTTTAAATTTCTGATGAAGGACCTTTGTGCGACATATTGATTTTCCTGCTCCTTGGATGCTGCCTGGCCTGATGTGCTTTTTTAGCACCACTCTAATCTTGACTCTAATCTCCAGCATCTGCAGTACTCACATCCATCTAGATTTTTAAATTAGTAATGGGCTGAAGGGCTATGGAGACTGGGCATGTAAGTGGAGTTGAGGCCAAGATGGGATCAGTCACAATCATATAACATGATACAGTAAGCTCAAAGAAGATTGATGGAGGTGAAGTGGTGGACGTTGTCTATATGGACCTCTGCAAGGCATTCAACAAGGTTCTGCATAGTAGACTGCTTAGCAAGGTTACAAACAAGGAATTCAGGGAGAGCTAGCCAACTGGACACAAAATTGGCTTGAAATTAGGACAGTGGGTGGTGTTGGAGGGTTGTATTTCAGACTGGAATTCTGTGACATGCTACAAGGATCAGTGCTGGGTCCATTGCTCGAATGGAGTTTAATTTAAATAAATATGAGGTGCTACATTTTGGAAAGGCAAATCAGGGCAGGACTTATGCACTTAATGGTAAGGTCCTGGGGAGTCTTGCTGAACAAGACACCTTGGGGTGCAGGTTCATAGCTCCTTGAAGGTGGAGCCTCAGAGGGACAGGGTAATGAAGGAGGAGTTTGGTACAATGGCTTTATTGGTTGTGCGATGAGTATACTAATTGGGACACCATGTTACGTCTGCACAGGACTTTGATTAGACCAGAATTGTGTTCAATTCTGGTCTCCCTGCTATAGGACCAATATTGTTAAATTTGGGAGAATTTGAGAAAAGGTTTTTAGGGATATGGGTGTAGTTGGAGGGTTTGAGCTACAGGGAGATGCTGAATAGATTGGTGTTATTTTCTCTGGAGTGTCAGAGGCTAGGGTGTGACATTATACAAGTTTATAAAATCATAAGGGGTATGGATAGGCTAAAGATACAAGGCCATCGCCCAGAAAAAGGGATCCCAAAACTAGAGGGCATATGTTTGAGGTGAGAGGGGAAAGATAGTAAAGGGACTTGAGGGGTAACCTTTTCACAGAGGGTAGTGCATGTATAGAAAGTGCTACCAGAGAAAAGGTGGAGGCTGGTACAATTATAATGTTTAAAAGGTACCTGGATGGGTACACAAGTGGGAAGGTTTAGAGGGATATGGGCCAAATGCAGACAAATGGGACTAGATTAATTGAGGATATCTGGTTAGCACGGACAAGTTGGACCAAAGGGTCTGCTTCCATGCTGTACAACGCGACAACCTCAAGGCGAAATTGTCTATTACTACTCCTAGTTCTAACATTTATGTTACAGGGCTTGATTTCAGGGATAGATCTTTCTCTTCTCCTAATAAGTCCATGGAATCTTTTAATTCCATCTCATCAGGGCCTCCACTTAATGCATCATACTGGAAGTTGTAAACTCTCCAGTGTAAGAGATAGATGGGAGAAGCTAAAAGATGCGGACAAAAGAGGCCTACCCATTCAAGCCAGCAACTGTGCAATGCAAGTGCAGAGAGTTTAGTGAGTAGAATTGGTGAATATTTGTAATTTTTAAAGTAAAATTAAGATTATCAGTTTCTGTTTAGGTCTCCAATATTTTTCTTCATTCTTTTCTTAAAACGATTTGCTTCAGTTGGTTATGAGCATGACACACTGTCTGCAGAGGGATATAGACAGGAAAAATGAGTGGGTAAAGACTTGGCAGATGGAATATAATGTGGGAAATTTTCAGCTTATTCACTTTGGCAAGAGGAAGAGGAGCTGAAAGATGTTTCAATAGGAGCACAGATTAGGACCTGAGGGCACAGCCTTAGGGTAAGGGGAAGACCTTTTAGAGTGGACACAAAAAGAAACTTCTTCAGCCAGAGTGTGGTGAATCCATGGAATTCATTGCCACAGAAAGCTGTGGAGGCCAGCTCATTGAGTATATTTAAGATGAAGATAGGTAAGTTCTTGAGTATCAAGGGGTTCAAAGGTTACAGGAAGAAAGGAGGAGAATGGGGTTGAGAAACCTATCAGCTTCTATGGCTTATACATATTGTTCAAGACTGCATAAATTTACAGAAGAGAGATTTGCAACGCCTGATCTATGGATGACAATGAGCAACTATTGAAGTTCAGCATGTAATAGGGCAGGCAAATTAAATAGGAGAAAGTAAGGACTGCAGATGCTGGAGATCAGAGCTGAAAATGTGTTGCTGGAAAAGTGCAGCAGGTCAGGCAGCGTCCAAGGAGCAGGAGAATCAAGGCATGAACCCTTCTTCAGGAATGCAAGACAAATTAAATAGAAGACAAAAGTGAGGACTGCAGATGCTGGAAATCAGAGTTTAGATTAGAGTAATGCTGGAAAAGCACAACAAGTCAGGTAGCATCCAAGGAGCAGAAAAACCAACGTTTCAGGCAAAAACCCTTCATCAGGAATGGAGGCAGGGAGCCTCCAGGGTGGACAGAAAAGTGGGGGGCGGGGGGAAGAGGAGCTGGGGAGAAGGTAGCAAAGAGTACAATAGGTGAATGGAGGTGGGGATGAGCATGATGGGTCAGAGGGGAGGGTGGAGGGGATAAGTGGGAATGGAGATTGGCAGGTAGGACAGGTCATGAGGGCAGTGCTGAGCTGGAAAGTTGGAACTGGGGTGAGGTGGGGGAAGGGGAATGAGGAAATTGGTGGTGAAGTCCACATTGATGCCCTGGGGTTGAAGTGTTCCAAGGTGGGAGATGAGGCGTTCTTCCTCCAGGCATCGGGTGGTGAGGGAACGATGGTGGAGGAGACTCAGAACCTGCATATCCTCAGCAGAGTGGGAAAGAGAGTTGAAATGTTGGGCCACAGGGCAGTGGGGTTGATTGATGCGGGTGTCCCCGAGACGTTCTCTAAAGCGCTCTGCTAGGAGGCATCCAGTCTCCCCAACGTAGAGGAGACTGCATTGGGAGCAACAGATACAATAAATGACATTGGTGGATGTGCAGGTGAAACTTTGATGGATGTGGAAGGCTCCTTTGGGGTCTTGGATGGAGGTGAGGGGGGAGGTGTGAGCACAGGTTTTGCAATTCCTGCGGTGGCATGGAGGGTGCCAGGATGGGAGGGGGGTTGTAGGGGGGCATGGACCTGACCAGGTAGTCACAGAGGGACGATCTTGGCGAAAAGCGGAAAGGGGTGGGGAGGGAAATATACACCTGGTGGTGGGTCCGTTTGGAAGTGGCAGAAATGCCGGCAGATAGTGCCAGTTATGCGAAGGTTGGTAGAGTGGAAAGTGAGGACCGGGGGAGGGGGATCTGTCCTTGTTACGGCTGGAAGGGTGCGATTTGAGGGCAGAGGTGCAGAATGCGATGAGATGCGTTGGAGAGCATCTTCAACCACAGGGAAATTGCAGTCTCTAAAGGAGGCGGCCATCTGGTGTGTTCTGTGGTGGAACTGGTCCTCCTGGCAGCAGATACGGCGGAGGCTGAGGAATTGGGAATACGGCATGGCATTTTTGCAGGAGGCAGGGTGGGAAGAGGTGTAATCCAGGTAGCTGTGGGAGTTGGTGGGTTTGTAAAAAATGTCAGTGTCAAGTTGGTCGTCATTAATGGAGATGGAGAGGTCCTGGAAAGGGGGGAGGTGTCAGAGATGGTCCAGGTGAATTTAAGGTTGGGGTGGAATGTGTTGGTAAAGTTGATGAACTGCTCAACCTCCTCGCGGGAGCATGAGGTAGCGCCAATGCACTCATCAATGTAGCGGAGGAAGAGGTGGGGAGTGGTGCCAGTGTAACTACGGAAGATGGACTGTTCTATGTCGCCGACAAAGAGACAGGCATAGCTGGAGCTCATACAGGTGCCCATGGCTACCCCTTTGGTCTGGAGGAAGTGGGAGGATTTGAAGGAGAAATTGTTAAGGGTGAGGACCAGTTCGGCCAAACGAATGAGTGTGTCAGTGGAAGGATACTGTTGGGGATGTCGGAGAGGAAGAAACAGAGGGCTTGGAGGCCCTGGTCATGGCGGATGGAGGTGTAGAGGGATTGGATGTCCATGGTGAAGATAAGGCATTGGGGGCCAGGGAAACAGAAGTCTTGGAGGAGTTGAAGGGCATGGGTGGGTTTATTTCAAAGGAAAAGAGATATAAACAGAGCAAGGTTTTGCAAAGGCATTAGACAGGCACAGCTGGAATGTGGTGAACAATTTTGGTCCCCTTATACAAGTAAACATACACTGGCATTGCAAACAGTCCAGAGATGGCTCACTGTGTTGATATCAGGTACAGATGGATCTTCCTATTTGGCAAGGTTGAGTAGGTTGGGTCTGTACTCACTGGAATTTAGAAAATATACAAGATTCTTCAGAGGTTTGACAGAGTAAGTGCGGAAGGGTTGTTTCCCGTAGGTCCAAAGAGTATCATAAGGGTCACCTTTTGAAAACAAAGATGAGGAAGAATTTCCTTTCTCAGAGGGTGATAATCAGTGGAATTCTTTACAGCAGACAGCTGTTGAGGCTGGATCATCAACAGCATTCGAGGCTAAGACAGCAGAATTTTTAACCAGTGAAAGACTTGAGGGTTATGAGCAAAAGCCTAGAAATAGAATTATGTATTATCAAATCAAACATGATCAATGGATGACAAAGCAGACTTCCTTAGAGTGAATAGCCTACTTCTGCTCCTACATTATTTTGTCTAATTTCAAAATCAGCACTTCGAGAAGTACAGCACTCCCTCAGTATGCAAAGCAGTACGAATCTTGATTTTGTGTCGATCTTTGGAGTGGGATTTGAAACCATGACATTCTAATTAGCATTATGTCTGTGATTATGTGAAAGCTATACATTACTTACAGCTTGCCCCAAAAGAATCTTTCCTGTAAGTGGCATTACTGTATCTATATTAAAACAAGCAAATTAATTTCAGATCGAATACTTCCATCTTTTACAATTTCACACAAAGGCACCTTTTTCTCAACACACTTCCCTTTCCTCTTCCACAAACAGAGTCAGTAAAGTCAAACATCATCTACAAATATATTTCCAAGTTCATTATTACTGTATTGACTGAAAGATCTATAAGCAATGGAACCCAAAAGATCAGGCACCTATGGAAATAACTGTTACCACTGGAAACTTCAACAGCCATATGCTACAAAAAGATTAATTTTCTAAGACTCCAGTATATATATCATAATAGTACACCCTCAAATCTGACTGGTGGGGCACAAATACTTTGGACTTTAATGTATCACAGCATACATTCTGCATGCTCCTAACTATAATTAATAAATGAAACATACCATGGATGATTCAAATTAATCACTTTATGGGCAGCACAGTGGTTAGCACGGCTGCCTCACAGCGCCAGAGACCCGGGTTCAATTCCCACTTCAGGCGACTGACTGTGTGGAGTTTGCACATTCTCCCCGTGTCTGCGTGGGTTTCCTCCGGGTGCTCCGGTTTCCTCCCACAACCCAAAAATGTGCAGGCTAGGTCAATTGGCCATGATAAACTGCCCGTAGTGTTAGGTGAAGGGGGGAATGGGTCTGGGTGGGTAGCGCTTCGGCGGGTTGGTGTGGACTTGTTAGGCCGAAGGGCCTGTTTCCACACTAAGTAATCTAATCTAATCTAATATTGTGTCAAGTGGACTCAGTATAAAATTGCTGATAACATTGATATGATGAGCTAGCATATTAGTTAAAGAACTAGATGGTAAATATAATGCTAACACATCAGTCAAATGCCTTCTTAAAAAATAAATAAGCAGTATACATTTAGATTTGAACAACAATTTTAGAACTGATTGTCACACAAAGTTTAAATGAAAAGAATGCATCAACAGTAATTAGCTTATATCAGTGCCCTAGAAATATATTTTAATTCATAGGACATTACAGTACATACTGGCCCTTCGACCCTTGATGTTGCACCACCCTATGGAACCAATCTGAAGCCCATCTAACCTACACTATTCTAACCTACAGTCTCGTCCATATGCCTATCCAATGACCAGTTAAATGCCATTAAAGTTGGCAAGACTTTGTTGCAAGCATTGTGACCAATGCCCCCTACTACTGAGTATAGAATCTACCTTTGACATCTATCACCCCTCAATTTAAAGCCATGTCCCTTCATGCTAGCCATCTCCATCTGAGGAAAAAGGCTGTCACTGTCCAACCTATTTAACCCTCTGATTATTCTGTATGTCTCAATTAAGTCACCTCTCAACCTTCTACAGCAAGTCCCTCAGCCTTTCCTCATAAGACCTTCCCTCCATACCAAACAACATCCTCTTAAATCTCCTCTGATCCCTTTCCAAAGCTTCTACATCCTTCTTCTAATGCAGTGACCAGAACTGCAAGCAATACTCCAAACGTGGCCACACCAGAGTTTTGTACAGTTGCAGCATGATCTTATGGTTTTGAAACTCAATCCCTCGATCAATAAAGGTTAACAACCCTATCACCCTAGGTGGCAATTTTTAAGGATCTATGTACCAGGACACTGAGATCGCTCTGCTCATCTACACCACCAAGAATCTTACCATTAGCCCAGTACTCTGCATTTCTGTTACCCCTTTCAAAATGAATCACCTCAAACTTTACCACATTAAACTCCATTCACCACCTCTCAGCCCAGCTTTGCAGCTTACCCATGTCCATCTATAACCTACAACATCCTTCATCACTATCCACACGACCTTAAAAAGCCATCCACAAATTTACTAATCCATCCTTCTATGCCCTCATCCAGGTCCCTCCCGGATAACTTGTAACTCTCAAGTGCCCTAACTAAGCCATCACATCTCATTCAAATTCTACCTCAGCTGAATGCAGGAATTATTGTGCAACTTAGTCATGATGCTTGAAAAGGAATTACAAAAAAAAGGAAACGCAAAAAAACCCTGACAAAGAAAAAGAAACTATGCTAAAGCCTTTAAACTAAAATTACCAGAGAAACTGGTTTGAAGTATTAATGTCAGCCAGAGAAAGTAAAACCAAGACTTGGAACAATGATTTTTTTAACAGCAGAGGTCAAGGTCACTGACTTGACACTTGCCAACAATCACCACAACTCACTCATGATTCTACCAGCACTGTAGAAATAATGGCAATAAGCTACATGTATATGAGAGCTGAACAAACAGCAGTTTATCAAGTATTCTCTTTTAAACCTGTTAAAATCAATGTATTCATCCAGCAGTAAAATTCCAACTGCAATCTTCCCTTCCAAAATCATGTGAAGCATCCCTTTCCCAAACACTTTCTTATTCCACATGTCTGAAGTTGAAAATTGGAAGCTTCCTCAAAATTGTCAACACTTGGCACCAAGACAGGAAGAAAATGAAACAGGTCTGTGCAGGCTCTGAAGGTGTACAAACAATGAGAACGACGTCTACCGACTCTACAAACTATATGCTGCCTTTACACTGAATAAGAATCAAGTAAATTATAATGTTTCACTCACAACTTTAGTCTTAAAATTGCTATCAAATTACTTAAAAATATACCTTAACTTTGAGTGCTCAATTCATAATGCCATATGATGACTTTCTCTAAGTTACTGCATTCACTGAGGAAACATCAGGAACTATATTTTTCATGGGTATTCTGATGTAGGAGCTAGCTCAATTCATTTTACCACTTTGCCACAATGACTGCTACTTGCTCCCTTAGACAATATATAATTTCAGCAAATTAGCAAGAAACTGCAACTTGTTCTGAGCGATAATATACCAATTGGACGTGGGAGTATGAATACCTCAGGTTACAAGTGTTGGGAACTTGAACATTGCTTCTGCATTCTTTCAGAAGAAAAAATACTCTTACCCCCATTTCAGATGGTTTGTATATTGTTAACAGTTAGTTTAATTTCTAATTGCATCGCAAACCATCAAGATAAAGGCATAACGATTATAACAAATGAGCTAAATGTTGCTCATAATGTTGCAGACTTAATCAGACGGCAAGCATCCAGCACTGAAGCCAGGAAACTATCACAAAATCAGAATTCCCTCAGCTTATTATCTGTACATGAAAGAATTTTGTAGCACAGTGGTAGAAGCCTTATCTCTGAGTCAGGAAACCCAGGGTGAAGTTCCACCTGCTGCAGTAATGTGTAATATCACCTCTGAACTAATCAATTAGAAAAAAAAACTTTCATTTTTATTGTCTGCAGCATAATGTCAAGTAAGAAAATAAACTTCCACATGATCAACATAATCTGCATCATTCTAAGGCACTTTAAAATGAAGGAGTGTCTTTTTTCTAAAATAAACGCAGTCAAGCGCAGACAGGCTTTGAGGCAAGTATAGCAGCTAATTTTAGCAAAGTGAGATTCCATAAGCCACAAAACAGATTAATTATTAGCTAACGGATACCACAAAATTGAATAAATGGTGATCATACACAAGAGATTTCTGTCTCCAGGAAGTATTACAAGTTCTTTCTATCCAAATACAGGGCAGATAGGTCTTTGCTCAACATCTCATCAAAACAGAAGGAAATCTGACAACATAACACTGGACTGCCAGCCTAAATTTTACAAACGGGTTACTGGCTTGTGTCCTGAATCAAGAGCAAGGATGTCATCAAATCAATAGTCTTTACTGTTCTGTGCACATTATTGTAACTTAGGGGCATGATGGTACATACTACTGGAAATTCATTCAAATGACTTACAGCTTTGCTCAATCAACTATTCTTTTCTGTGCTCCCAATCAACAAAAACAGAAATGTTCAAAGAAAAGGCACTTTATATGCCACTGATTTTATTTTCCTTCTCTGCTTGCAGCACCATCATGATGGTTAGTTTTTAATTCCTGGAACTCCAGCACTAGACTAGAATGTTGCTAATGCTTTTTATCTATTTTTCTTTTGAGTTCACTCATGGAACATCGACACTGCAGACTAGGCCAGCATTTATTGCCCTTGAGAAGCTGGTGGTGAGCTTCCTTCTTGAACCATCTCTGGAAGGTACACCCACAATGCAATCAGGAAGGAGTTCCAGGAATTTAACCCAGCAACACTAAAGGAATGGATACATATTTCCCGGTCAGGTTAGTGAGTGGCTTGGAGGAGAACCTGTAGGTAGTGGTGTTCCCATCTATCAGCTACCCTTGTCCTTCTAGATGGTAATGGCTATGGGTTTGGAATGTGCCATCTGAGGAGACGGTTAATTCCCAAAGTGCACCCTACTGATATCACAGTGCCGGAGTGTCGGAGATGAAGGGAATGAATGTGAGCATGGTGCCAATCAAGCCGGGCAGTTTGTCCTGGATGGTGTCAAGCTTCTTGAGTGTTGTTGGAGCCACACTCATACAGAAAAATGAAGAGTTTTCCAATACATTTCTGGCTTGACCCCTGTAGATGTTGAACAGGCTTCAGAAAGTCAAGTGGTGAGACATTCAGTTCAGCATTCTTTGCCTCGGACCTGCTTGCTGCCACAAGTATTTATATGGCTACTCCAGTTCAGTTTCTACTTAATAGTACCTCCAAGATCTTGATAGTATTGAATTCAGTCATAGCTATACCACTGGGTATCAAGGGGCAATGGTTAGATTTTCTCTAGTTGGAAATGGTCATGGACTGCTGTTTGTGTGACCTGTCACTTGTCAGCCAAAGCCTGGATGCTATTGAGGCATTGCTATATTTGGGCATAAATTGCTTCAATATCTGAAGAGTCATGGTGTTGAACATCATGCAAGCATCAGCAAACATCCCTACTTTTGATATTATGTTGGAGATGAGATCACTGAAGCAGCAGCTAAAAATGGTCAGGCCAAGGATATTGCTCAAGGCACCAAAGAGCTCTTGTGATACAATGGTAGCATCCCTACCTGGATTCAAGTCTCACTTGCTCCAAAGATCAAGTATAAAATTGCTGAACAGATTGATTAGATACAGCGAGGCTCCTGCAAAGATACTATGAAACTGAGAAAACTGACCTCTGACAACCACACCAAACTTTTATTTTCTGCCAGATATTAAATAATCTACACACTTTTCCTGAATAAAAATAGTTCCTCAAGTTCCAATAATAATTGCTTCACACTGCTAGTTATTGAAGGTGGTGTAAAAGAGTAGGGTGAGTTAACTTCACCCAACCCATATACTGACTGCAACCTGGTCTGGATACAAGAAGGTTTGTGCCCTGACGTTAATATCTGACTAGTCTTATTTTATTTTGCATGCATATCTCTCCCCACTCCCCAACTTTGACAGATAATTTTAAGGAGGTCATACAGAGCAAACACTATTTTCCCAATTTAAGTATTCATCTTATCTACAAGCCTTTATACCTCTGATGAAATTCACATCTAAGGGATGGAAATATAATTCAGAATGAAGGAAATGTGGAAAAAAAAAGAAAAATTACCTTCTTTTTCTCCAACCAAATGCAAGAAAGAGAGGGGCCTGTAGTGACACTACTACAAGGTTTAGCAGGTTTCACAGGGACAAATATTACAAACTGCATTCTTAAAGAACGCAAGAATATAGATACCCTATTTAGAACAATGGGTTAGTTAGAAATGTAGTTATTCACTGTAGGGTTCAAAGTCCCTGCCGATCCCATTCTGTGTGCATTCATTCAGTGTATTATATTTTCAATGTTATCACATCTAAGCGGTATATTGCATGATTCGAACAAAGGAATGCTGTCTTCAAAACTGCCTCTGCAACTAACGAAAATAAATCAACCATCTCATTGTAGTTTGAGATATCTTGCTGCGAACAATAAATTAGTTGCCAAAACAGTGACAATATTTCGAAAGTTATTTATTGGCTATAAAACATGCATTAGGAAGACCCAAAGAGATCAAACAGCATAATTTAAGAACATGCTAAAAAAACATGCAGCAACCCAATTCACTAAAGTCAAGGCTTATTAGGTGTTCTTTAGTTATGACCCAAGTTATTCCCCTTCCACCAATGACATATTTAAAAAATAAACGGTGTTGCAATTTAGTGCTAAGCAATTTTTTCCATACATTCCAATAATAAGTTATCCTGTAGGTCACACTTATCTTCACTCCACCCCTCTCCTGCAGGCCAGCATGGTCCTTGTCTTTGAACGTATTCTTAGTGGTATTGTCCTTCTCAAAGCACTATTATGTCATGACTATATTTTTGAATTCTAATTTAAATTATTAACTTATGATTTGGGTGCTTATCATTCTCCATTAGAAAGGTGGGTACCTTAGCGTTTTTGTTTATTTGGGTGGATGACATTGGAGGAATTTAGTGTCAATACTAGACAAAATTTAGGAAATTAATATACGTTACACCTCCAACTTGATTACATACATCCACCTCCCCTAGATACTTAGAAGTGCTGAAAAGTAGAGTAAAATATTTTAATTCCTTTCTTCACACTATTAAGATATGAACATGATTTGGAGATGCTGGTGATGGACTAAGGTGTACAAAATTAAAATCACAACACCAGGTTATAGTCTAACAGGTTTATTTGGAAGCACTAGTTTTCAGAGTGCTGCTCGTTCGTCAGGTGGTTCTGTAGTATAAGATTGTAAGACACAGAATTTATAGCAAATGTTTACAGTGTGATGCAATTGAAATTATGTATTGAAAAAAACCTGGATCGTTTGTTATGTCCGTCATCTTTTAGAATAACCGTGTTGGTTTCAGTTTTTTCATATGTAAATCGCAGAACTTTTCTTAAAGACAGGTGAGGGTGAGAGAGGGGAATGGGCGAGAAAGAGAGACGGGGGGGCGAGAAAGAGAGACGGGGGGCGAGAAAGAGAGACGGGGGGGCGAGAAAGAGAGACGGGGGGGCGAGAAAGAGAGACGGGGGCAAGAAAGATAGAAGGAGGCGTGAAAGAGAGACGGGGCGTGAAAGTTGAAAATTGTGGGGGGAGAGGGTGGAGAAATGGAGGGAGGTAGAGTGGGGTCGGGGGAGAAGAGAGAGAGAGAGACACACACACACACACAAAGAGAAAGACAGAGACGGGGGGATGGTGGGGAAGAAGTGCAGTAGGGTCACCTGTGGTGTGATATGAATCCAAGTTCCTGGTTGAGGCCATCCCCATGGGTACTGAACTTGCTCAAACCAACATGGTCATTCTAAAAGATGAGAGCCATAACAAACAGTCCAAGTCTTTTTCAATATATAATGTCTGTTGCATCACACTGTAAACGTTTGTGGTAAATTCGGTTTCTTACGATCCCATATAACCACCTGACGAAGGAACGGTGCTCCGAAACTAGTACTTCCAAATTAACCTGTTGGACTGTAACCTAGTAGAAAAGCAGAATGAGTGACCACGGTGCAGAATTCCTCTGTTCAATCTGCAAAAATGCCCCAAAGATTCTCATTACTCGTCACTCTAATTCCCCACCTTGCTCCAACTACAATCCTTCTATCCTAGACCAACTAAAAGGTTCCAATGAAGTTCAAGGAACAGTTTTTGTTTGAAATCTTCTCACTTGGCACTCTACATCCTCTGGTCTCAACATTATATTCAACAATTTTACAGCAGAACTATCTCTATCTGCTTTTTTTTGTGAATTGGGTTAACTTGCTTCTTTCTTTACCCTTTCATACTCTATTTGAATTACTTGTCTACACCTGTCAACATCACATCAGGATATATTGCGATCTTTACTACAGGTTAAGGAGATACAAATAATAAAATGAAATGGTAGAGTCAGACACTAAGCGGGAAATGTAAATATTAAAGTCAATACATAAATAAGGTAGTTTATATCAGTGGGAAATGATGCAAAAATCACATGGTAATTAAGAATCGGTTCTCTCAAAAAGCTTCATAATACAGTCAAAAGAGAGTTAGCAGTTAATTTGCTTGAAAAATACTTATTGACAACAACGAATGCTGCAATCTTTCCAGTTCCTCTCTTCGATATAATTAAATTAGAACAGCATGTACTGTACCATGATCAGTTTCATTCATCTCTGCCATTAAATGTTTTATCATTTCATCTTGCATTGTCCATTCCAATACAACAGTTCTTTCTTGCCTCAATTATAGAGTCATAGAGATGTACAGCACGGAAACAGACACTTCGGTCCAACCCATCCATGCCGACCACATATCCCAACACAATCTAGTCCCACCTGTCAACACTTGGCACATATCCTTCCAAACCCTTCCTATTCATATACCCATTCAGATGCCTTTTAAATGTTGCAATTGTACCAGCCTCCACAACTTCCTCTGGCAGCTCATTCCATACACGCACCACCCTGTGTGTGAAAAAGTTGTCCCTTAGGTCTCTTTTATATCTTTCTTCTCTCACACTAAACCTATACCCTCCAGTTCTGAACTCCCCCACCCCAGAGAAAAGACTTTGTCGATTTATCCTATCTATACCCATCATGATTTTGTAAACCTCTAAGGGCACGCCTCAGCTTCAACACTTCAGGGAAAACAGCTCCAGTCTATTCAGCCTCTCCCTATAGCTCAAAACCTCCAACCGTGGCAACATTCTTGTCAATCTTTTCTGAACCCTTTTCAAGTTTCACAACATCTTTCTGATAGGAAGGAGACCAGAATTGCATGCAATACTCCAAAAGTGGCCTAACCAATGTCCTGCACAGCCGTATAATGACATCCCAACTCCTGTACTCAATATGGTGACCAATAAAGGAAAGCATACTAAACGCCTTCTTCACTATCCTAACTACCTGTGACTCTACTTTTTTAATCAAACATACACCAAAAAAAATCACCCATGGAGTAGGGTTAAAACTATGACAAGTCGTGTGTGTGGTGCTGGAAAAGCTAAGCAACTCAGGCAGCATCTGAGGAATCCTGATGAAGGCCTCTGCCTGAAACATCGATTCTCCTGCTCCTCGAATGCTGCTTGACCTGCTGTGCTTTTCCAGCACCACACTCTCGACTCTGAACTACACCACGTGCAGACCTCACTTTCTCCTCTTTAAAACTATGACAATTTTGGAAGAAACTTTGCATGTGAATCTCAAGCATTACTGCTCAAATTATTCCAACCTTCCTCACAAAAGTTTGATTCACCACCAAATCAGCTAAATTTTCTTTGGATTATCAATACTGAAGCACCCCAAGAATGCACTACCTCTCTGAATCTCCCTTTTGAACTCAATTTTTTTGCAGCCATGACAAGCTTATACTTAACATTTAACTGAGTATAAACAGCCTGCAGCACTGAGAAAAGAAGCAGGAAACCACTTCTCAGCAACAGAACTTCCAGGTTGTAAACACTCACATTTACAAAACAGCAACACTTGAAATAAATCATTCATAATGAGAAAACCCTGAGTGAAGGTGGAGATATAAAAAGCTACCTAAAGACAAGAGCTGAACTATTCAGAGAAGCAATTAATGACAAACCACAAGACAACATACAGTGTATTAAGTTCCTGACTTGAGGTTTCCGCAGGGGTGCAACAAGTGCAGACTTATACATGGTAAACATTTTCCAACAGTAAAGTCATCTAAATTACCGAAATGATGATTTCTTTATCAATACAGGGAGGCATTTTCAGTGCATATATTTGGTCCATACGGACTTTCAAAAGTAGCACCAACCTAAGGTTCCGAAATGCTGGTAGGCTTTTTCCTGGATATCTCAAATTGTTCCACTCATTCCAACATGCTGGTATTATACAAATCCAAAAACATTCTTCAAAGACAACCTAATTTGCAATGAATAAGAATTAAGAGTTTCAAGGCTCTAGTTTCTTGTTATTAAAGCTCAGTTGGAAAACCCAATACACAAAGAATTAAGACTTGTATAATTCTGGCCTTTCCAGCATCATTGTTATTATTCATCATTGTTGGCCATTTCCTTCAGCTTCCCCTGCCTTGAGCTCTGGAATTTCCTCCAAAAACCTTACATTTTGTTGCCCTCTTTTAAGGCACTCCTTAAAACCAAATACCTTGTCAAAGCTTTTGGTCATCTGCCCAAGTTTTGATGTGATTTGGTTTATTGTCATATGGATCTGAATACAACTACAGAAAAACAAGATCAACATTAGATTTGAAATTAGAGGAGGTGCATTCAACAGTTTAATAACAGCTAGGAAGAAGCTGTCCTTGAACCTGTTGGTACAAGTGTTCAATCTTTAGCTCGATGCAATATTTTTCTAATATCCCATGTTTTAGTGCCTTGAGATATTTTACAATGTTAAAGTCACTCTATAAATTTTTTATTGCTCTTTACTTGCATCACATGCTTTTAAACCTAACTATTATTATCCAGGCAAAAATAATCAATCCAAATCTAAGGCAGCTAAATGAAAGATAGTCATGTTGATCATGTTGTGAATAATTAAAGAACTGCATTTGAAGTATTGATAATCTACTGTACAAACAGTTTCTGACCAAATGTGTAACTCAGGACAGAAAAAAGTATACTTTTGAATGAAGCAGAAAATACTATTCTAGTTATGCAACTTCAAAGTAAGCTCAAATAAATGCTCCAACTTCTTTAAATTAAAACTGCAAAACAAACAGGGTTACAGCTTTTGGGTAATCAAATCAAATAGAATTTAAACAGCATTTAATTGGAGCAAATAAATGTTCATCGATAACATTTTCTTCATCACAAAACCAGAGGTGGGAGCATTCAATGATGACTGTGCAATGCTTGACATCATTCGCAACTCTGCAAATACTGATGCAATCTGTGTCCAAATGCAACAATAGCTGGATAGCATCCAAGCTTGGGCTGACAAGTGGCATATAATATTCAAATTGCACAATGCCAGGCAATAATCATCTCCAATGGGAGAACACAATTATTGTCCACTGAAATTCAGTGATATTACTATTGTTGAACTACCCATTATCAACATCCTGTAGGTTACGACTGACCAGAAATTGGACTGGAAGTCACACAAATACTGTTGTTAGGTCAGAGGCTATGAATTCAACAGCATCTCTTGTCTCCTCAAAGCCTCCACCACCACCTACAAAAAGGTAAAAGTCAGAACTGAGATGGAATATTTCACTTTCCCTGGATGGAGGCAGCTCCCATATTATTCAAGCCGCCTGACACCACCAGAAAAAAATCACCCCACTTGATTTGTAACCTATTCATGACTTTCAAAACTCACCCCTTCAATACGGAGCATATGTACCTATTTACAAGATTCAATAAGTAACTCTAAAGATTCCTTCGTCAGAACACTCCAAACCAACAGCTTCTACTTTCCAGAAGGACAGGGGAACATGAACATCTGTCAGTTCCTCTCCAATTCACAGACAATTCTGACCTGGAGTAAATCACTTTTCCTTCACTTTTGCGTGGTCAAAATCCTGGAACACCTTTCCAAACAGCTCTGTGGATGCACTTCCACCCAATGGACTGCAAAAAACAACAAGTGCACCATTAACCTTTAACCAAAAGTACTCCTTCTACCAGTCAGGTCCAGGCTCTCCATTATCTTTCTGAAATTATATGACTCGCATTTTTTTTTGCATTTTCATAGAACCGATTAGCCATCAATTCATCAAAAGGAATTAAACTAACCAAAGAACTCAAAATTCATGACCACACTAAAAGCATGAACAGAGTTATACAGACCAAAGAAATTCAAAATTCTCAGTCAGGCCAAATGCATTAACTGAATCAGTCTGCAGAAATCTTGGATGCAGAGCAAAAATAATAACACAACAGCAAAGAAATAGGAAAATTTGAAATTCACTAATATAGTATCCCAAACAGTATGCATGAATTCACTTCTTAAAAGTGAATGTTGCCTGTATTGTGGCCTCGACAAGACCTGGTTACACTCTAAAGTGGCTCAATTGGCAGTATTCATAACTCCAATTCAGGAAACTAATCATGTCCCAACTTTAGACTTGACATAGAATTGAGAAACTGCTGCATCGTTATATTTTGCTAGTCACATCAAGACAACACATCGTCAACTTTTCTCAAAATGCAAAGTTGAATGTAGACTGCAATCGACCAAATGCCCAAGAATCCATCACTACCAAATTATGCACTTTCAAACAGAGGATAGACACTTAAAAAGGGCTAATAATTTTATTAGAACCTTACAACTCAAGACAAAAAAACCTTGCTTTCTTTTGTAGGGTTTTCTGTGTAAAAGAACAAAGCATTACATCCAGGATAAGATTGACTATGAATGGAGATGAAGACAGGGAGCCTGCAAGCGATTTGAGATGACATTATAGAACATAGAGCATTACAGCGCAGTACAGGCCCTTTGGCCCTCGATGTTGCGCCGCCCTGTCAAACTAATCTGAAGCCCATCCCACCAACACTATTCCATGTACGTCCATTAAATTACGACATTACGATTGCCATTATCAATTTTAAACTTTTTACAAAACAATGATGGGTCTGGAGGCCATTAAAGAGTCAATTGGAAAAGATAATATCTGTTGCAACAAATATTGTATCCTATAAATACAGCAGAACACTTAAAATACAGGATTTCTATCCAGAAACTTTATCCACCATACAGACCACTGCTGTCTTTGTGCCCGTTATACATGACAGTCATGGAACAAAAGCATATCAACTTAAAAACCTGGTAAAAGTCAGGCCAAAGGAGAAACATACATCCAGTTTCATCATCCCTCAAAATAATACAGCAACAGTAATAAACCAGTCGGGTCAGTGCACACGGATTCCAGAAATTTCATTACCCATTGCCAAAATGATTTCAGTCATTAAATTTCACCCTCAAGGATACAAATGACTAATACAGATACGATGCTTCTAACCATTCTTTGTACTGATATGGCCACATTTTAGGGAAAAGTTTGAATTACAGTCAATTCTTTTTAAAAACAAGGAAGAATGCAGTTTATTGCATCATCACAATCATACAGACTCAAGTAATGACTAATCTGGTGTAAAAGCCAACGCTGAATTTCGGACAAAAGAAACATTCATTTTTCATATACACTGTGTACAGGTCAACCCCAACTTTTAATGGAAAAAATCCAAACTCTTTGCATTTATCACCCACTCACAAAAGTATTATTCACCCTGAATAAGCTTGCTTGATAGAATTCTAGAACAGCACACCACTGAAGGCAGCTGTTCAGTTTTCTGTGTCTGTCAATGTTTGACATCAAGCCTATCATGTACACTGGTGTGCACAGTTTTGCTGCCAAACGCACCCTCTATTATGGCAAGTTGGTACCAAGCTATAGTATATACACAGCCCTATTCAAACTTAAAATCATTGAAATTGCAGAACAAACCAAAATTTGCACACAGTCATAGATTGCAAGATATCAGAAAAATGTTAGAGAATGGATAGCACTTTCTTCAAAGCTTAAGCTGAGAATGAAAACGGAGACAAAGCAAAGTTAAGCAAGTTGTCAAAAGTTACATCACTCAAAAGGTAATATTAATGGAGTGTCAGTTTTGATAAGTTTTCCAAATCTTTACCTTGAATTAAGAAAATTTCCCTATCTGATTTGTAGGGACTGTCTAATAATGTGGTCTTCTTCTGTATACAATCTCATATTTGGAAATACCAAACAAAGGTCTCCATTATGCAGTCCAAACTTCTGATGCAACTGCTCAGAAAACATCAATCTCCCTATCGAACATGTCCCCCAAGCAGAAGATACCTCTGGACCTCCAGGTTTTAAATGCAGCATCTGTCAGCTCTGGCTGAAAACCAGATGCTCCCACTATAGGAGTACAAGGAGAGGTATTTTTTGTAGGTTACCCTCATCTTGCCGCATTATCCTCCAGGCTTTAATTGTATTTAATACAATAGAGTTTTTTGCAATAGCTCTCATCCTATCTAAAAATAAAAGACTGATGAGGGGACATTTTGCTTGGGAGATCTCAATGTCTAGCCAAATTGATTGAGGGTCACAAGACACCCAATCAGCTATATAGCATAATAAAGAGCTCAACTGATACCTCCTGAAGTCTAGAAAATCCAGTACTCCCCTTGATTGTGGAAGCTGCAGCTTTTCTAATTTGATTAGGGGCCGTCTATGATTCCAAATAAAGGAACCAAGCCAGCCGTGTAGCTTACGCAATACCAGTCTCGGCAACATCAGAGGGCGCATTCTCATGGGATATAAGAGACGAGGCAGAATATTCATTTTAACTAGAGCTACTCTGCCTAACCAAGATGTTGGGAGACCTGCCCAGTGTTGAAGGTCCTGCCTTATTTTCTCTAGTAGGTGTACAAAATTGGCTTTATACAGCTGACCAAATACTGGGGTGATAAAAAAATACCTAAGTATAGAAAACCCTCCAGTGACCACTGAAAGGGAAAGCAAGATGCATCCGATAAATTGGATAGAATGACAAGACTACCCAATGGCACTGTCTCCGATTTCATAAATGATTTTATAGCCTGAGACAGATTGATTACTTGAATTAAGCGAGGCATGGATATCAAAGGATTACTTAAGAAAAGGAAGACATCACCTACGTAGAGAGTGATTTATGTTTACCCGAACCAACTCTTGGAGCCGCTATGTTAGGGTTGGTTCATATAGCTTCAGCTAGTGGTCTGATTACTAAAGTGAATAGTAACACAGAGAGGACACCCCTGACGACAGCCCCTACCAACACTGAAGCTATCCAAGCCGAAACCATTGGTGATCACAGCTGCTTTGGGGTCATTGTATCATATGGAGACCCATTTAGAAAATACCTCTCCAATTCCGAACATTTCCAATGTGTAAAAAAGCTATGACCACTCTACTCGATCAAATGTCTTCCCTGCATTCAAGGAGACAACTAGCCCTGGTATTCTTCCCTGTTGACAGGCTTGTATCATGTTTAAGACCCTTCTAATATTGTTAGTTGATCTACGGCCCTTAATAAACTCCATCTGGTCCTCTTTTATGATATATGGTAAGACATCCTCCAATCTTAATGCTAATGTTTTAGAAAGGATTTTAAAATCTACATTTAGCAAGGATATTGGTCTATGTTTTGAACAATCTTCTGGGGCCTTCCCTTTTTTTTTTTAAGAGTGAGAGAAATATTTGCTTCTCTCAACGAAGGCGGGAAGCAGTCCTGACTATGTGAGTAATTATACATGTTTATAAGTGGACTAGCCAGTTCCCCTATAAATTCTTTGTAAAACTCAACCTGGAATCTATCTGGTCCAGGCGCTTTGCTACTCTGAAGCTGTCTAATTGCATCGAATACTTCCTAGGTTGTCAGGAGAGCATTCAGGAAAGACACCTGTTCCAAGGTTAGGTCTGGAAAGGCCGAGTTTTTGAAGAACGACTCCATCTTCTTAGTTCTATCCTCACAGTCCTGTGATTTATACAGTTCAAAATAGAACTTTCTAAAGACTGTGTTGATCCTTTTACAATCACAAGTCAGAGTACCAGCACTTTCCCCAATGGACATGATAGCTTGAGGAGCCTTTTTTTTTCCTAGCAAGGTATGCTAGGTAACTGCCAGGCATGTCACCATATTCATATAATCTTTGCTTTGCAAATAATATTTCCCTCTTTGCTGTTTGTCTAAGTGCGATATTCAAGGCTGTCCTAAGGGCTGTCCTTTGTAGCTTAGTAATAGAGTACCTATCAATATACGCTGTCTCAGCGGCCTTCAAGCAAGCCTCGAGCAGGCACTGTTGTTCTCCCTTTTGTCTTTTCTGGGTCACAGAATATGAGATGATCAAACCTAGCGCATAAGCCTTAATGGTCTCCAACATCATTGATGGGTTACTGGCCGTGAATTAATTTCCAAAAAGGTTTTGAGTTCCTGAGAAAAATATTTTATAAATTTGCTATCCACATGCCAATGTCGGGGGCCTGTCCCATCGTCCCTAGTCTTAACTTTCATATATACTGCGGCATGATTAGAGATTGCTATATTACCTATTTTGCAGGACAATATGGAATTCAAAAGGGTCGAGGGAGCAAAGAACATATCAATTCTAGTATGACACTTGTGTGGATTTGAGTAGAAAGTAAAGTCTCTGCCCTGGGGGTGAAGACACCTCCACGCATCTACCAGCCCTAGCTCCTTATTCAGATCCTCCAATTGCCTAGCTCTGAGAGATATACCCACAGTACTCTTAGGTATCCTATTTGTCTCTGAGTCCATAATACATTTAAAATCTCCTCCTATAATTGTATGGCGGGCCCCAAAAAACCAACTTGGAGAACGCTTCTGCTACAAATTTGAAGGGGTGTGCCAGGGGGGCAATAAAGTTTCAAAATTCCATACTCCTCTCCGTATATTAGGGCTTTGATCAATATATACCATCCAGACTCACCTTTATTTGGTTTAAGATTTTGAAAGGAAGATTCTTCAAAATGAGAATGACTACTCCCCTACTTTCTGAACTAAAAGATGAGAAAAAAGCCTGGTCAAACCCATCCTGTTGTAAATTTAAGTGCTCTTTGTCAAGTAGATGTGTCTCCTGTAAGAGAGCTATATCAACCCTTTCTTTTTTGACGTTTGATATATCTACTTCCTTTAGATTGGTGAATGACTCCCCTTGATATTTCACGTGCACCACCTAAGCGAATGGCTAGCCATGATCATCCAGGCAAGCCCGAGACCACACACCCCACCCCCACCCCCACAAAGTTAAATGTGAGTGAGTAAACACACCTAGGTGTGTTTAGCAAGCATAACACAAAATATAAATATATAAAACTACAAAGTTACAATGCTAGCAATGATTAGAAAACTAAGTAAAATGACAGAAGAAGAAAACCCTGCTCTAATAAGAAGGTAGAACAAAACAAACCCCTCTCCCACACAAATCGAATAAGTCGCACGACCTGTTAAAAAAAATCACATAGCAAATAACAAATATGCCCCCCCTCCCCACAAAGATAATGGAAAAAAAAATGAAAAAGGAAAAGAGGGTAATCCAGGTTTGGGTGGGGTGGGGGGGGTGTGGGGAAAGAGGGGGCAGCAAAATAAAATCATCATCTATACGGTTTAAGTCTCACAGTCTAGAGTCCAAGAATTCTTTAGCCTTCTTCGGTGATCCAAAGTTATATATGAAGCCTTCATAGCTGAAGCACAGCATTGCTGGGTAACACAGTGTGTTGGATATTTAGGTCTCTTAGACACTTTCTCGCCTCATCGAATGCCCTCCTCTTGCAGACCACGTCTGGAGAAAATCCCTGGATGAACATAATTCTGGAATCCTTGTGCATCATGGCCTGGGGATCCTTCCCCAGGTCTCTGGAGGCTTCCAGGAGCATCCGCTTCTCTCTATAACATTGGACCGGAACAGAACCGGGCGGGGGCACTGATCTGACCAGGGCCTGCATACTGCAACCTGGTGGGACCACTCCACCCATACCTGGCCTGATCCAGACTCCAACTTTAATATTTGAGGGAGCCATTGCTTCAAAGTCTACAGGGTGGCCTTCCTCTTCATGTTCGGGAAGGCCCAGCAACCGAATAGTTTTTTGGCAGCCCCGATTGTCGGGGTCGCCAATGTGCTCTTCCAGAGTCCAGATTCACTGCTCGAGAGCCCGGATCTGGCCCACGGCTGACTCAGCAGGAGTCTCCGAGGCTGCAGCCTTTTACTCTGCCCGTCTGTCGCGCTGTTCAAGTTTTTCAACGACTCCCACCTGGTCCTGGATTCTTCAATAAAGGCGTCGGTCCTCTCCTGCAGCTTGTTGATCCCGGAGATCAGCCTTGCCTCCGCAGGTAAGTCCCCTGAGGTGGCCGCGGGCGTCACCACTGCTGCTGGAGGGGGTGGGGGAGGGGTCCCTGCCTGTTGCGAACTGCGGGAATTTTTGCCTTTAGCCATTTTAAGAACACCACCAAGTTGTTCAAGTTCGATGCAAAATGATTAATTATGCTGGGCAAAAGCGATTTTAAATGATTTAAAAGGTGTGGTGAAGGCAGGTGCCCCACTTTGCCTGAGTCTTAGGCAGAGCACTACAGACTCAGACTTACTGGGTCGCTGCCATCTTGAATCCCTCGAGAAGATGTTTAAGAAAATAGTACATGACTCTCAACAAAGATATATCTCAGTGAAGAAGGATTCTAGGAAAGGGATAAAACAACCATGACCAACCAAGGACATTAAAGACAGCATTAAATTGAGAAACAAAAAAAAAACAGCATAGCATTATTTGTGGTAAACCCAGAGTATTGGGAAAGTTTTAGAAATAAACAAAAATTGTGCAAAAAAAAACAAAAGAAGAGGGGAAAATGAACTTTGAGAAAACAAATTAGCAAGTAACATAAAAAGTCAGTGAGAGCTACTTTAAATATATAAAAAGGAAGAGAAGGGCTAAAGTGATCATCATCCTGATGGGAAAGAATAATGTGACACCTAGAAATGGGCTTGGGTTGAATAAGTACACTGCCATCATTTTCATTGTGGAAAATATAAATGGCATTCCAAACAAACTAAAGGATATAACAAAACTTTTAGAAATACATAACATAATCAGACTCAGCATATTGAACAATTGCTTAAAATCCTCTTCTTGGGCCTAAGAAAACTGATACCAAACAGTGGTGTTCACACTGTTCAAGGCAAGAATACCTCACTATTTGTTGATATAGGATCAAAGCTTGTAAATGTTTTTCTGTATGTCTCCTAAGAAAATCAAATTGTTTCTAAGCGAAAATCATTGTGACACTTTCTAGTCTGCATGAACTAAGTTTGATTAATTCATGCCCAGTGGACTTGTGGGAAAACAACAAAGAAAATATTTCAAAGTCTTTTTGAAGGATTTCCTTGAAGTATGGCATAATGATGTTAATTAGAAACTTCCTACCAAATACCAGACTAATGCCATCTACAGGTTCGCTGATGACACCACCATCATCGATCGAATCTCAGATGGCAATGAAACAGACTATAAATGGGAGGTGGAAGACCTGGAAAAGTGGTGCACTGAGAACAATCCAGCTCTCAATGTCAGCAAAACCAAGGAACTCATTATTGACTTTCAGCGGGATGTTACTCATGCCCCCCCTACACATTAACAGCACAGAGGTAGAACAAGTGGAGAATGTCAAGTTCCTGGAAGTGGTCATCCACAACAACGTTTTTTGGGCTCTTCACGTGGACGCACTAGTTACAAAGGGTCAACAACGTCTCTTCTTCCTCAGGCAGCTGAGGAAATTTGGCACGACAACGAATATCCTTGCCAACTTTTACAGGCGTGCTATCAAGAGCATTCTGTCTGGATGTACCACTACCTGGTATGGCAACTGTACCACTCAAGATCGGAGATGATTACAGAAGTGGCGAACTCGGCCCAGACAGTAACGAAAGCCAACCTCCCATCTATACAATCCATCTACCAGGCTTGCTGTCAAGGAAAGGCTGCCAGCATTCTCAAAGATCCATCCCACCTTGGCAATCTCTACCATCGGAGAGAAGGTACAGAGGCTTGAACATACACACCAGCCGATTTCGCAACAATTTCTACCCTACTGTTGTTAGGGTAGTGAATGGACTGAAACTTAACATCTGCCTGTACCTGTGTTTTTGTTTTTGCCACTGTTTACCTATGCTACTTAACTATGTGAGCAGCCTGTATTGCTCACAAGACAAAGCTTTTCACTGGGCCTCAGTACACGTGACAAAAAATTCAGTTCAATTCAATTCAATTCAATTCAATTCAGGAGTTGAGAGTCATGTTGCAGCTGTACAGGTCATTGGTTCGGCCACTTTTGGAATATTGGGTGCAATTCTGATCTTCTTCCTATTGGAAGGAATGTTGGGAAAATTGAAAGGGTTCAGAAAAGATTTACAAGAATTTTACCAGGGTTTGGAGGATTTGAGCTACAGGGAGAGGCTGAATAGGTTGGGCTGTTTTCCCTGAAGTGTCAGAGGCTGAAGGTGACTTTATAGAGGTTTATAAAATCATGAGGGTCATGGATAAGATAAATGGCAAGGTCTTTTGCCTGGGGTGGGGGGAGTCCAGAGCTAGGCGGAGTGTGTTTAGGATGAGATGTGAAAGATATAAGAGGAACCTAAGGAGCAACATTTTCATGCAGAGGGTGGTGCGTGTATGGAATGAGCTGCCAGAGGAAGTGGTGGAGGTTGGTATAATTACAGCATTTAAAAGGCATCTTGATGGATACATGAACAGGAAGGCTTTAGAGGGATACGGGTCAGGTGCTGAAAAATGGGACTAGATTAGGTTAGGATATCTGGTCGGCATGGACGGTTTGGACTAAAGGGTCTGTTTCCATGCTGTACATCTCTATGACTCTATGACTTTTAACAGCACATGATTCCAGGGAATTCTACTGCTAAATCCATTAACTAGACAATATCACAAATATGATTGCCAGATACTCAAACTTAGAAATAAATAAATCAATATAAAACATATTTATTTTAATGGCAAATGATACAGAAGGTGCATTCAACTCCTTCAATAAATGCCTTGAAGAATATATCCATATTCTTCACAATGACTGTAAAAATATTTAATTCATAAAATTAATTGCATTAGCAATGTTGTGACCTTTTTCTGAATGAAAAAACTCCTTTATTCATTGAAATTGTGAAAACAACATGGCTTATAGTCACATGAACATGTTTCGAAAATTAATATTTGTATCATTTTATTCTACTGGTAATGCAAAAATAATTTAGAGAATCGGAAAATTTCACCTTTTGTACCAGAATTAGTACAACACATTATCACAACTTCAACAAATATTTAACAGATAACTGATCAAAAGAAGCACTTGAAACATGTATGTTCCCTAAACGCAGTTCAAAAAAATCCAACCTAATCTTGGAATAATGCTTCTGAAAAATACTGTTTTTGTAGTTGGTTACAACAACTGTCCTCACTACTCCTGGAACGGGAGGGTGTGATGATTGTATAGTGAAGGAACCATTAAGATTCCTACTCCAATGACCCTTGAACACATCTGAATGTCAGACAAGAATATATCAAGGACCAGTTGTGATAATGTCCACATTAAATTTGCTTTTTAGTATGCAGTATCAAGATGGAGACTTGAAGAATGACACCCGAGTGAAATACCTCAGACAGTATTGATAGGTCACTATCCCAAAACAAAATAGTACTCAATTGTTTTCATTTCCAATTAATTTGACAGTATTATCAGGCAAAAAATACATGAGACGGTGGAAAACCTTTTTAAAAATCATAAGGTATTAAAGCCCTCATCAGCAGACAAAACTCCTGCTGAAAGGAATGGTAACCACATAGATGAACATTACACTAAGAAAAGCACTGGCTGCGCTCCCACCTGCCTAACAAATATGAACTCAGAGCAATATATTGGCCTTCAGTGCTGGCAGACTAACAAAACGCATTCCTCAAGCTGCATTTGAACACTCCAATACACAGATTAAACAGTAATAGGTTGATAGCAAATCAGGTTGTTCAAACAATTGCTTCCAAAGCAAAGCACTTCAACTATATTATTAACCAACTAGTTTGAAATGAACAACTATGCTAAAATTAATGGCCATACATTGTTAGCCAACTGCATTCCAAATGAGAAATTTTTTCTCCAGTTGATAAACTGACAACAGTTAAAACTGACTTCCTGAAAACATTATGCAATTTTATTTCTTAATTATTGAATATATTTTTAGAGATGATGTTTCACTATTTCAAAAGGTATGGCAACAAAATTAACTCCACTCTTTTGGTTGCACAAATATTACAATTCATAAACTTAGTGAACGTAGTAAATTCTTATTATCAACACAGACAAAAATTTCGGGAAAAATTCCATGGAGTGAAAGCAGAGATTCACAAACAGTTCTAAAGCAAGGTCACTGGACCTGAAACGTTAACTTTGCTTTCTCTCCACAGCTCAATCCAGACTTGCTGAGTTTTTTCAAGAATGTCAGTTTTTGTTTTTGACCTCTAGAATCTGCAGGTCTTCAGTTTTTTTTCACAATTAACACCACCTCATTCTCAGGTCGTGAACAATGCATCCCAAACCACTATCCAGTTATAACCTATTCTAAAGCCTCTCACTTGTGGGACATTCAAGAGGTAAATGTTGTAACTCGCCTTCACTTCCCTGTAAGCTCAGCTTGCAGATTTTCAACTACACTTAATTTGTCCTCAAAAATAAAAAAGACAAGCTACTGGGAGGAAGGTTTTGAGGGGAATTGAAAATGGCCTAAAACAGAGAATGCAAAAGGTGGATGGAAATGCATTAACAGTGACATGATAAGGAATTGTCTGCAGGGTATAACAGAGATATCAATTATTGATCATTAAAACATGTTTATGACCTTAACTAGTTACATTAATTACAATATCCACTCAGTGTGAAGCCATTAATTAAACTACAATTAAAAATGTAAGAAATAATTTGTCTAGAAGCCTGCAATAAATCAATCCATCCATATACAGATCAATGATGAATGCTATTGAAGCACTGTACTTTCAAAGTAATATTATTTGCATGGTGTTATGGTGGTGAAGAGCGCAACCTGCATAGCCTTAATTCTAGATCAAATGTAATGATAAGGACCAGGTTTTGTAGCAGATAAATAAATAAAGAGCTGCAAGTGGAAAAATTAACCAGGCCACTTTTGCTTCTGCTAATTACTGTATCTCATTCCAGTATTTTAGCAAACTTGATTTTGGTATTCTCATTTCACTTCACAAATTTGAGGAAAGCCTTCTCAGAAATGGAGAGCAAAGCAGAGATTCCACTGCGCACACAAAAAACACATTTCATCATTTTTTGGGTTTAAAATGTTAGTTTCTTTTTGCATCACATCAAGCTAGGCCAAACCATTTCCTTTAGGGGGCTGAAGACAAAAAGGTGGAGGTTGCAATTGCAACAACGATAAGGTAAAAATAAAAGGAAACTCTCCCAAGATGTTCAGGGTGCAAGACCCAGACAAGAATCCAGTACACACAGCCGATGTATGAGTCAGAGTCACAGAAACTGGACCTGGGGTGAAAACATCACAGGAGAAGCTACAAGTAAGAAATAAGCCGACATTCCCAGTCTTTTTTTGGAGATGATGTAGTGATTGGAACGAGGGCCAGGTGGATCTCATTGACTATGAGATTCTTGATTGAGTTTGTTAATCAAGGAGCCCTGGCTGACAAATATAAACAGAAGATTCAGAGATCCTCCTTATTGTAGGGACTGACTCCGAGCTGGCTGCCTATGTACTGCGCACATATGAATAAAGGGTGGCTTGGTGACAGGATATCAGCCTCTATGCTGTTATTTCATCTGCCCCAGCTATAATTGTGTAAAAAGTACAAGGCCAAGATATTTTGCCTAAGACAGGATGCAGGTAGCGATTTTCTAAAATTTTGGGTTCTGCACTCATAGATACTTAAAATAAGCAGTTTATTAATCATACGAGGCATGGTTAGTAAGTTTGCACATGACACCAAAATTGGAGGTGTAGCAAACAGCAAAGAAGTTTATATTGGAGTAAAACGTGATCTTGATCAGATGGACCAATGGACAACGGACCAGATGGAGTTTAATTTAGTTAAACATGAGGTACTGCATTTTGGAAAGGCAAAACAGGCAGAATTTATGTACTTAATGGTTAGGTCCTGGGGAATGCTGCTGAACAAAGAGACCCTGGAGTGCAGGTTTATAGTTCCTTGAAAATGGAGTCGCAAGTAGTGAAGATATTGAAAGCAGCTTTGCTTTACTTGCCTTTATTGGTCAGTCCATTGAGTATCGGAGTTGGGAGGTCATGTTGCTGCCGTACATGACATCAGTTAGGCCACTTTTGGAACATTGCTTCTAATTCTGGTCTCGCTGCTATAGGACGGATGTTGTGAAATTTGAACAGAATTCAGTAAAGATTTATAAGGATGTTGCCAGTGTTGGAGGTTTTGAACTACACATAGAGGCTGACTGGACAGGCTATTTTCTCTAGGGTGCTGGAGGCGGAGGCGTGACCTCAAACAGGTTTATAAAATCATGACGGGCATGGATAGGGTAAATAGACATGGTCGTTTCCCTGCGATGGAGGCGTCCAAAACTGAAGGGCATACGTTTAAGATGAGAAGGGAACGATTTAAAAGCAACCTAAGGGGCAACCTTTTCACTCAGAGGATGATGTGTGCATGAAATGAGCTGCCAGAGGACGTGCTGGGGGATGATACAATTGCAACATTTAAAAGGCATCTGGATAGGTATATGAATAGTAAGGGTTTAGGGGGATACAGGCCCAAATACTGGAAAATGGGACTTGTTTTTTTTAAAGAATATCTGGTCGGCATGGATGAGTTGGACCGAAAAGTCTGTTTCCGTGCTGTATATCTCTATGTCTCTACCTGCATGTTTTTGAGGCACCTTCTGGGAAATTTTATTTCTGTTCTTTTCCTATGATCAAATGAATGCTTCCCATATCGTTGGGTCTCTCCCTCCCCACCTTAAACAATGCCAACATTGTAGCACATTTTATTGTGCTCTTAGGGATCAATCCAGACGCAAGTAATATACTTGGTTAACACAATTTATGTGCACAGTTTGATCAAAGAAATGCACTTTTGCAAAAATGATTTTTTTTATACTGAGGGGCCAATCACACTGATTTAAATCTGTGAGAAGTCAACAACATCATACTTCATTTAAGAAAAGCAGAAACAAATTCAGAGGCTTTTTACTCCTGATTTATGGAAGGAGAACAAAATTTCCTGAAAAGCAGCTTCTGAAAGTGACTGTCTTGTATTTTCACAACCCTCACAAGGTTAAATCAACACAATGAACTTTAACTCATTCCTTCCAAGGATTTCAACTGCAATTTCTTTCTTCCTTGGAATTACAAGTTTATTATCTAACCACAATTTGATTACCTTTCAGCATTTTTTTTAACCTTCAGGCCTTTAATATATCTTTTGTTACTATAAAGCTCACAATCATCCAAATTAATCCAATCATCTCCTGGAATTTGCAAGATTTTATTTCATAACCTGATTTACATTGTCTGAACAGAACCAAAATGGACTTAAGAAGTCAGGCAGCATGGTTTAATGGTATGGGTTTCAAGCAGTTAGTTAGATGCTTGCAACCAGCAATTTTACCGGCATAAGATGTCAAGATGTTATTTAATTCATTTTTGAAGCAGAAGGGATTGAGGGATCTGGGAGATAAAATGAATGGCATTTACAACAGGAGAGCTTAGAGTTGGCTGTCATTATAAGCAAAAATTGGAAAATACTATAGGTGATATTAGTTTTAATTTTCGCTTTCAGCAGTTGATGGGGTCTTGAAGCTGGATGTGGAACCTCTTATTCCTCTCTGTTAGAGCTAACAAGCTGGGGCTGTCAGCTTGTTGTTAGAATTGTTTATGAGACAATCTATTTTACTGATTTTGCCTTTGACAAGGGTGTGTGTATGGGATGTTACTATATTGGAACAGTTAATTAGTAGCAGTTAATATATATTATTTTATTAAGCATTTTAATAGTTACAGTTAATCCAATTCTTTTGTTTTATCTGTATTTTAACTGTAAAAATTAAGTGTGCTTTACTGAAAGAGTAGTTTGACCAATCAAATTGCATCTGGAGCACAACAGCTTAACACACCTTTAAAATAAGAAGCAATTAGGGTCTAGGCTATCTTCTTAATATATTTTAAGGGGGTTTGGTCTGATCCATAACACAACCAACATATTACTGAAAAGTCAAAGAACTGCAGATGCTGTAAATCAGAAACAAAAATTAAAAATTATTGAAAAAACTCAACAGATCTGGCTAGATCTGTGGAGAGAAAGCAAAGTTAATGTTTTAGATCTAAGGAATCTAGATCTAGATTTTCCAGCAATTTTATCACACGACTTGCTCTTTACACAGCACTGATTTATTATAATAAAAACAGCATTTGACTACATCTGTAGTCTTCCTTCGATAAAAAGGGAAATATCTATAGCAGCATCTTACCTCCAGTACAGGACCCGCTCCAAGAATAATTTGTTCCACTCCACTGGCAAAACCCTTCTGGCTCAGAGCTGTAAGATGATGGATCAGGAAATTTGTACTTTGTGTCTTCCCTGAACCACTTTCACCTGAAATAACTATACATTGGTTCTTTTTGCGTTGCAGCATGGCATGATATGCCACATCAGCAACTGCATATATATGGGGCTCCAGCTTTCCCAGTTGGTGATTATCATACATTTTTACATATTTGGGGTTGTAAATAGGAAGAAATTTGAAAGGGTTTATGGCAATTAAAATCGTTCCCACATACGTGTAGATTTTCTCTTGTTTAAACCTGTTGCGCAGGTTGTCCAGGAGTGCTTTTTCATTCAAGTCCGGGAGATTGCACAAATCATTATAGTCCTTCTGCGGGGGTTGGGGCAAAAATCCCCGCTCCATCATCCTCCTTCGCTCCTCCGTCACTCTCAGCCATGACTGTAGATTATTATAATGAATTGAGCCATCAAGATTTTTTTCTCGAAGTAAGAAGCGATAGTCCTCGCTGCTGAATCGATTTTCTAGGGCACTGCGTGGCCAAAGCATCATGCGCTGCACAGGACAGTCTGATGGATTGAGTATCCACTCCTCCCCACCAAATTCTTTTACTTCTGCCAGGACGTAGCATTTCGTCTTTTCAAGCTGCAATTTATAAATAAGGGTTTCTATAACTTCTGCAGCACTAGTGTTTTTCCTTGCAGTAACAGGGCAATAAATGGTGCCTTCTGCTATATTCCCTGGGTAAACGCGTAATGTAAACTCATTGTCTTCATAGCGTCGTCTTCCTCCAATGTCATGCACATTCATATTGGATCAATGGTGCCATCAGCACTGATAGCACATCCATACAGTAGGATTCATGACATCACACCTGAAACAAAATCAATGGCAGATTACATTTTTAGTTGTATTTAGCATGGAAAATTACATCACCACAGCCTAATACTCTGTAACCACAGGCTGCAAATAAAACAAATATCTTCATTCATGTTTAAATGCAAATTTCCAAACAACGTGACTATACAAGATACTGTTACATTTTGCAAGGGTCTACTTAAGTCTTAGGGAATTCATATGGCATACTCAATAGCGTCCCTACCTCAGAGTCAAAATTTTTGAGTTCAAGACTTGGTGGTCAAAGAAGGTGCCTTTAAATTGCAACCAAAATGGTTGCTTAGTAACCCACAAATTATTTCAACACATCCAGTGACAGGCAAGAGGAGTGGAGGAAATTCCTGGTCATTCATGTGATGAAATAAACAGTTGGAGATTCCACTGTAACTTCCACAGTAGAAGCATTTTTGCCACAGCATCTCAAAAATTCAAATATTTCAAAAGACTGCTATTAGCCTTGCTGCCTCGTATACAAGTCTGATACTTAATTAAGTCACTGCATTATACAAGTGGCACACTGCCCATTGTCATTTTTAAAAGCTGAATACTGCAAGTACTTATCAGATTTATTAAAGAGTCAATGACCTGTATTTTCAAGAGCCATGAAAATTCAGGTCTTAGATACAATTGGAGATATAGACTTAACCCCAAAGCACAAAGATCATGATTAACAATCTGCATTCTCAGAGGGTTCAAGTGTTAACTTGCTTTCTGACAGTGTCATAATGTGCAACATCTCCAATTCAATGAATCCAAAAATGTTGGTGTAGATGTACATTAAAAAGATCAATAAAATAATTTAACACATTGTTATGAAAATATATTAACGCCAAATAGCAAAGGCAATGACCAGGCAGTATTATCACTAGACTATTAATCCAAAAACTCAGCACCTGCGTTTAAATCCTGCCACAGCAGATGGTGGAATATGAATTCAACACGAAAAAAGATTTAGAATGAGGAATCTATTGATAACCATGCTGTATTCCAAAATGGCAGCGCAGTAAGGGTGTTGAGTCCAAGAATTGTC